>NC_141542.1:13082500-13382500 GCF_021556685.1 Rattus norvegicus
TGAAGGCTCATTTCCTAGTGTAGAGGAATGCCAGTGTAGTGAAGCATAGTGGGTGGATGGGAAGGGGAGCATTAGGAGTGATGGCAAAGGGGTTGTACTGAGAAAGGGGATAACATTTGAAATTTAAACACATAAAATATCCAATAAAATAAATGAAATTTAGAAAAAGAAAATTCTTTTTTTAAAAGATTTTCCAAATTGTGGAGTGCAAGTTTTTAATATATTTCCTTATGATTCTCTGGATTTTCTCAGTTTCTGTTGTTATCTCTCTCTTTTCATTTCTAATCATGGTACTTTGGATATTTTCTCTCTGTCTTTTATTTAATTTGACTAAGAGTTTGTCAATCTTGCTGATTTTGTCAAAAAATCAACCTTTTGTTACATTGATTCTTTGTATTTGTTCCAAATTTATTTACTTCAGCCCTGACTTTGATTATTTCTTGCCATCTCCTTCTTTTGGTTGTGATTTCTTTCTTTTATGCTATAGCTTTCAGGTATGCTCACAGTTTCTAATATAGCAGCTCTTAACAACCCTGTGAAGCACTTAGTTCCTCTGAGAACTGTCTTTATTGTGTCCTTTAAGTGTGAACATGTAGAGTAACCATTTTCATTCAATTCTAGAAAGTGTTTAATTTCTTTCTTAATTTCTAGCTTGACTTGCTTTCATTCAGTAGTGACCTGTTCTTTTACCATGAGTTTGTAAAGATTTCTGTCTTTTAGTTTTTTGTTTCATTTTTCTATTGTTGGTATCCAGCTTCTCTTGTGATAGACAGAATGTAGAGAGTTATTTCAACTTTCTTGTATGTGAAGACTTTGCGTCTAAGTATGTGATCAATTTTGGAGAAAGTTCTATGATGTGCAAAGAAGAAAGTATATTACTTTGTATTTGGGTGAAATGTTCTGTAAATATTTGTCAGATCCATTTAGTTTTCGATGTCAGTTAGCTCTGGTATTTCTCTATTTAGTTTTGTCTGTATGACATGTCAACTGAGTAGGGTATTGAAGTCTCCTACTATCTGTGTTTAAGGGTCAATATATGAGTAAAGCTGTAAAAATGCTTCTATTATGAACTTAGGTGTACTTGAATTCACGAATGGATGCTAAGAATTGAGCACTTAAACTGAAAATTAAATCAAATAATTAGGAACTAATTAGTTGGCACAGGTAATTTCAAGACAAGAGAGCATTTAGGCTATGCTGTGGCTTCTTCTGAACTCTTGTCTACATCTGTGGTGAAAAAGAGCAACTGTTGGATAGACAGATTGGAAAAAAATCTGCAGATTACTGACTAGGAAAAGACAAAGTGAAAATTTCAGCTAAGGTGTATGCTGAAAAAGAGGCTGAGATTGTTACCTGTAATCCCCTGCTCTGCTGTGGGATGATATGAACATACACTGAGGAAAAACTCCACCTATAGCAGACTTCAACTTCTGAACATGCACATTTGTTTAAAAGGTGTCAGTCTGAACTGAGACTGCCACAGAAGGGGATGGATCCCTGATCCTCAACAGTACCCCCAAAATCCAAGAGTAAAGCTGTAACCATGAAGTACAAAAAGCATTGGAGACCTCAAGGTTTTAGTGATACCAGATGTAAGAGAGGTCTGCCGAGGAAGGTTGCATGAGCTTATTAATTGGCTCATTCTTAAACTGGACTGAATCATTTTTACTATCCATTTTCCTGCACCCAGTCTGTTATCAGTATTTATCATGAGCAGAAATAAATAAATGATTGATAGCAAACAAATGGAGTAACTGAAACTCTTTTATTGAATTTTGTGTATATAGAGATGTGCTAGTAAAATAATCATAAGTCAATGCTAGTAAAACTAAAATGTTTATAAACGTTCTAACAGTTACTTAACTACTCTTCTGATGTAATGTTTCATTTACTTGATTAATTCTTTTCTCTAAAAGTAATAGTTAAAAATTGCCAATGGGTAAATTATGAATACAATCGTGTACAAAGCCAACATAGTATGTTTTACCATTTATCTCTTTCAAGTTCTGCTATTTTAATTTCTGAATACAAAGGAAACTCCCAGAAAAATAAAGCCAAAAGAGGCTTAAGTTCGACACTATTATGTTTCCAAAGTTTACCTTAAATCTACAGTTAACCAGTAGATGGTTGGAGACCAGAGTCATTCCTTTTATAGGCTAGAGTGACTCTGGGCTCTTATGAACTTAACCCTGAAAGGAGGCAGATGTAGGGACTTCAGTTTAGTTTGGATTGTAAGAGGGGACTCTCTACCTAGAGAAACTTTGAATAATTTCAAGACTTAGAAGCAAACAATAAAAATTTACAATACAATTAGGATATAATTTTTTAATATAATAGACATTGTTAATTAACTATACACATATGGTTAGATTTCGGCAGTAACCAAGCGATTGTCTATAAGTTCAACAAAATTTCAGACTTTTCTAGTATTTTATAACCACATCATTGGGAATGTATTAGTGAGCTTTCTTTCATTATAACAATATCTGGGGAAAGCAACTTATAAAGACAGAAGCTTTATTTTAGCTCTTGGGTTTGGAATTTACATTCTGTGGAGAGATGGACAGAATATCATGGTGAGGGTAAATGGCAAAGCAAAACTAACCACCTCATTTTATTGAATTTTTCATGGCCAAGAAACAAGGGAAAGGAAGACCCAGGGCCAGGAGCACTCATTTTCTTCTAGGCCATGTTCCAGTTTCTTAGCTTCCATCCACTAACTTCTACTACACCTTCTCATAGCTCTTGCTGGTAGTAACACATGCTGTGCCCACGTCCTCAACATTTAGGAGAAAGTGTACATTTGAGTGATAGAAAGCAAATGTCATTCTAGCTCATGCTAGGTACCCTGAACTCACATATATATCCTGCTCATACCACAGGCTGCTCCTGCTGATCTCAGCTTAGCAGTGCTGACATCTGCAACTAAAGTGAAAGGGTAAGTGCTGAGAATTTGTGACCCGAAACGTGTTTGCCTTTCCGTCTTCCGAGCCATCGTGCAACATGCTGTGTTCTCCATATTGCCTGGTTACTGGGAGTAAAAGGATGCCCAAGACATGGAGCGAGTGGGAGGTGGAAGGAAGTATGCTGGCAAGCAAATGCAGATGGACTCTGCTAAAGTGGGCAAAAGTACAAGCTGTTCCTCAGAAGAGATGACAGGAGATCAAAACTCAACTGGCTGCAAGTTGAACACCAAGCATCCATTCTGCTTTTTTCAAGACACAATTTGTGCTTTCCAAAGGTCACCCTCATGCCTTTCTTCTGTTTCTTTTATGCTCCAGAACTAGGATTCTGTTTATTAAGATTTGGATTTCTGACATCTCCTTGAAGTCCTTCCCTCAATTTCCTCCTACCAGGTAGAAAATGTTCCAGTGAGCATGTTGCAACAAGTTGTCTACAAACTGAGTCTTCCCACTGTAACCATGAAAAATACCGATTGAGCAGAAAGACATTAGGAATTTCTGTACATTCATTTAGATGATTTCTAATATTTGTGTTTTTGTGCATAAGATAGTTATTTAGAGTTAGAATATAGGCTATACCTCCTAGAAAGATGTCATCATAAAATTTATACTATTCAAGTTTGTTTATTTATTAGCTTATTAAGCCATCTTACTGATTTGTACTGAATAGTGGAGAAAGTATACACTGGACATAATATGATTTTGTGAATTGTAATGTGATGTCAGTAATAACAGAGTCGGTGTCACAGTCCTTGGCATTTACAGTTTGCTTTCTGATCTTCCTTTGGCTGGATTGAGGCTTGCAGACGGACTCCTGTCCTTGATGTCTATCTTCTCATCTTGATCAGAGTTCCGTGCAGAAGTTTAGAGAGGTTCCATCCAACTTTTGCTCATAGATTTCATCAAACCTCTCATTCTGGGCCACAGTAAAGTGGTTTTTCCAATCACCCACAATTCCTAAAGGACAAAGGCCAGACAAAAGCATCAGTGTGTGGTTGACAGACTGTATCCCTGACTGGAGTGTGCAGTACCCACATTGGTGCTGTCCTGAGAGGAGCTCAATTCCTCACCACTTTACCTCTCCTTAATGAGAAGGGGGTTTAGTTGTCTTTGTGCAGGGGCTCTGGCATCTAAATAAAATCAATCAATTCAATGTGACCCAGAATCTTGGCTCTACTGTGCTACACACACATATTAGGTAGTAACAATTATAAAAATGAAGGAATGGTAGACATATAGCCATACAAGGAGATCTTAAGATGTTATACTGGCCAGAGATCTGGGGCATAAGAAAATACATATTGTGACACTCCAAGTATATGCCACCTAAGAACAAACAAAACCAACTTACAGTGAGAAATGGGAATATTTTCTTCTGAAGGAAAGATTGCCTGCAAAGGATATGGCAGGATATCAACCAAGCTGATGGAATTCTTTTTACTTTGATCACTTAGTTTTATTTGTTTGTAAGAATGTATTGAACTGCATCGTTTATTTCTATGAATTGTTTTTAGTAGATTATGTTATTGGAACGAGATTCTATTTTTATTATTTTAAATAATTTTAGAGAGATAATCACTGTAACACTTGTGATTCTTAAAGAAAATTATCCAACTTGATGAACAAGAAATGTTCATTGTAGCATTAATCATAAAAATATGGACACAATATCTAGAATAAGAGAAATACTTGGAAGAATAACAGGATATCCATGAGTCCTGTATAGACAGTCATGCGTAGAGGTCAGTATTTCTTTTCCTGGAGGGATAGCTCATATTCTGGTAAGCGAAAGTATGTAAGGTAATCACGGTTTGTGTTAGTGAACAGGTTTCTGTCATGGTATTCTTAGTTGTGTTTTTATGGCCAAAGCAAGCAAGCAAAGAAGCAAACACAAGTGAGTGCAGAGAAGAGTGGACATGGATAGACTGGGAAAAAGGGTGCTTCTCAAACCTTACCAAAGTCTAAGAGAGAAAGAGGGAATACTGCAAGGGCAATGGATTAACTCATGTGCTGAAAGTAAAAGAAAAAAAGTTCTGCAGCTGTTTATAAAACCTAGTCCTGGTTGCATAGCAGTGGAAAAAAGTGCAGATGTTAATGAGACAGTGGGATGGGTTTCATTCTGTACCTACCTTTTTGGAAAGTGGGTTTACTGAGGATCTGTGTGAAATCATCGAACTGTTGAGTTTTAGAAAGTTACTGAGTATACTAACTTTAAAAAATAACATTCCCCACTTAAAAGTGAATCACCAGGGATAATCAGATTTTTTTCTTTCAAAATCTAGGAAGCATTAAGGGCCTGGGTCTCAGTAATACATGCTGAAAGTCCTGAAAGTGTCATGAGTCATGATTTGGAGACAGAATCAAACTAGATGTCAGCTCTGATGAGTCTAACCGCAGGCAGGGATCCCAAGGAGGTGTGCACCAAGGGGAGTCTGTCTTAGTTATCTGTAAGACTTGCTTTGTAGAGCTTCTTGTACACTAGGAACAAATCTCTAGCTTTCTTAGAATCACAATATGTGGATTGGAGAGGGACTGCCTCAGAATTAGAGATAAATAAGCCCCACAGACCTTTTCTCATGAAAGGGGAAATGGACTGGTCCATGATAGTCTTGGGGATTGTAGAAAAATTTGTCAAAGGATTGTCTTTCATTTTCTCAAACGATGTCTCCAGGACTATTTTATCCACGACCTCTTCATCCAAATTCTTGCCCATGAACTGCATTACCTTCTGGATTTCACGCTTTGGGTCCTGTGAGTGAGGGTAGCATTAGTTGGACTGGAAAAGAGTTTTCACACTATCACATTTTTCCAGACATCTCTGTCAGAACCACATTCCTAAAGCAGCTTCCCTGTTCCTGATGCTGAAGAAGTAATTTACTTACCCTCTTCATGTCTTCATAGAAGAGGAAGAGAATCTGGTATCTGTCTCGAATTTCCCACCATCCTTTCACATGGTCAAACCAAGATCCCCAACTTACTGTGAAAAACAAGAATTGTTTTCATGGACACAAACCTTCCAAGTCAGGAAAGTTTGACTTTCCTTTTTTCTTTTTCTTTCTCTCTCTCTTTCTCTCTCTCTTTCTCTCTCTCTTTCTTTCTTTCTTTCTTTCTTTCTTTCTTTCTTTCTCTCTCTCTCTCTGTCTCACTCTCTGTCTCTGTCTCTGTCTCTCTGTCTCTCTCTCTCTCTTTCTTTCTTTCTTTTTTTCTTTTTTCTGGCTTCAGGTACATCAGAGAAGGAAAAATTCTGTATTAGATATTTCCCAGCATCACTGAGCTGCTCGATTCTGAGGTCACGTAGTTTCTGTCAGTATTGGGGGCTTTTCTTTAATATGAGAATTAAAGTGGCTTCATATTGATTATGCACAATCACTTGCACCCTGATATTATGACAGGGTCACACAGGCTGAGGAAAGTCTATAGGTCGGGAATCCCCAAATAGAGGCCAGGATAGGAGGCACAGGAAACTCTGGGGGATCAACTGTCAGGGGTTGTTCTCTCAGCTCAGCCTAATCGGGGTAAAACCACAGAGGGACAATGCATTTTTATTTACCTTTTCCATTGATGAAGGTTTCAAAATACTCATTCCAGGTGCCTGGATTGGGGAGCACCTGGCACATTCTGTAGAAGTGGTAGTAGGAAACCATGCAGTCTTTGGCGTTTCGAGCCACATAAAGGTACTTTGGAGAAGAAGAGAGGTGAGTTAAAGGAACACAAATATTGGAACTCCCTAGTTCTCCCTCTGGGTGAGTCCTTTTGGGGAATGCTCAGCTCTCCTGCCCTGGCACTGAGACTCAGCCTAGAGCAATGTCACCAATTATGGTACTCCCAGCCCAGCCCTAACTCATTAAAATTTATCTCAATTCTTGATTTCCCTTTTGTTATCAGGGGCAAACTCTTCCTCTACATACTCTGAATCAACTACAGAGCCACTGAGCCTTCCAGAAACCTCAGCCTGATTTCTGAGAAAGCAATTGCTCCACCTGCTGTTTTGGCGTGGAGCAGCACCGTGGATCCTACTTGATATGAGCACACACTTTCTTCCATGATGATCACTTTAAAATCTGTGTGTTTCTACACAGAATAAGCAAACACTAGGTGCATTTCAATAAGGACCCTGTTGGGAGACTTTGTTATCTTGCCCATGTATTCTCCAAGTCAAAATGCTGCTGTGCACCAATGGAAAGAATTTTCTAAAGTGTCAGATTATTTATTTATTTTTTAATTTAATTCTTGCACTTTGTACTCAGGCTGTCTTTCACCTCAGTATTGACTGACATTTTAGGAGTTTCATCTTTCCTTTTCAGGGATGTGCTTTCCAGCCACATGGCATAACTCTCACCTTTCCTCAGCCCTCATTCATCCCTTTCCAAGTCCATACATTTCTCTATTCTGATGCACACAGTCTGAGGGTTAGGCTCGTTCTGGTTTTTAATTTTCTGTGTTGTATATATAAATCGTTAAATATGTATATATAATATATAATGTATATAATATATGATGATATATACATATATGTGTAAGCAATTATAAAACACCATTGCTTTATTTGATGATTCAACCTAAAGTCACATCTTCTTTCTTTATGTCATATTTGATACAATGATCTATTTGGTACAGCATTAACATTTTCGTTTTTTGTCACTTTTTTTGTTTGTTTATTTATTTATTTACTTTTTTAACTTGAGTATTTCTTATTTCCATTTGGAGTGTTATTCCATTTCCCGGTTTACGGGCCAACATCCCCCTAATCCCTCCCCCTCCCCTTCTTTATTGGTGTTCCCCTCCGCATCCTCCCACCATTGCCGCCCTCCCTCCAGTAATCACGTTCACTGGGGGTTCAGTCTTAGCAGGATCCAGGGCTTCCCCTTACACTGATGATCTTACTAGGGTATTCAATGCTATCTATTTGGTCAGAGTACAGGGTCAGTCCATGTATAGTCTTTAGGTAGTGGCTTAGTCCCTGGATGCTCTGGTTGCTTGGCATTGTTGTTCATATGGTGTCTCGAGACCCTTCAAGCTTTCCAGTTCTTTCTCTGATTTCTTCAATGAAGGTCCTATTCTCAGTTCAGTGGTTTGCTGCTGGCATTCGCCTCTGTATTTGCTGTATTCTGGCTGTGTCTCTCAGAGGAGATCTACATCCAGCTCCTGTCTGCCTGCACTTCTTTGCTTCATCCATCTTGTCTAATTGGGTGGCTGTATATGTATGGGCCACATGTGTGGCAGGCTCTGAATGGGTGTTCCTCTGGTTCTGTTTTAATCTTTGCTTCTCTATTCCCTGCCAAGGATATTCTTGTTCCCCTTTCAAAGAAGGAGTGAAGATTTCACATTTTGATCACCCGTATTGAGTTTCAAGTGTTCTAGGCATCTAGGGTAATTCAAGCATTTGGGCTAATAGCCACTTATCAATGAGTGCATACCATGTGTGTTTTTCTGTGATTGGGTTATCTCACTCAGGATGATATTTTCCAGTTCCAACCATTTGCCTACGAATTTCATAAAGTCATTGTGTTTGATAGCTGAGTAATATTCCATTGTGTAGGTGTACCACACTTTCTGTATCCATTCCTCTGTTGAAGGGCATCTGGGTTCTTTCCAGCTTCTGGCTATTATAAATAAGGCTATAAAATAGTGGAGCACGTGTCTTTTTTATCTGTTGCGGCATCTTTTGGGTATATGCCCAAGAGAGGTATAGCTGGATCCTCAGGCAGTTCAATGTCCAATTTTCCGAGGAACCTCCATACTGATTTCCAGAATGGTTGTACCAGTCTGCAATCCCACCAACAATGGAGGAGTGTTCCTCTTTCTCCCCATCCTTGCCAGCATTTGCTGTCACCTGAGGTTTTGATCTTAGCCATTCTCACTGGTGTGAGGTGAAATCTCAGGGTTGTTTTGATTTGCATTTCCCTTATGACTAAAGATGTTGAACATTTCTTTAGGTGTTTCTCAGCCATTCAGCGTTCCTCAGCTGTGAATTCTTTGTTTAGCTCTGAACCCCATTTTTTAATAGGGTTATTTGTCTCCCTGCGGTCTAACTTCTTGAGTTCTTTGTATATTTTGGATATAAGGCCTCTATCTGTTGTAGGATTGGTAAAGATCTTTTCCCAATCTGTTGGTTGCCGTTTTGTCCTAACCACAGTGTCCTTTGCCTTACAGAAGCTTTGCAGTTTTATGAGATCCCAGTTGTCGATTCTTGATCTTAGAGCGTAAGCCACTGGTGTTTTGTTCAGGAAATTTTTTCCAGTGCCCATGTGTTCCAGATGCTTCCCTAGTTTTTCTTCTATTAGTTTGAGTGTATCTAGTTTGATGTGGAGGTCCTTGATCCACTTGGACTTAAGCTTTGTACAGGGTGATAAGCATTGATTGATCTGCATTCTTCTCCATGTTGACCTCCAGTTGAACCAGCACCATTTGCTGAAAATGCTATCTTTTTTCCATTGGCTGCTTTTGGCTCCTTTATCAAAAATCAAGTGCCCATAGGTGTGTGGGTTCATTTCTGGGTCTTCAATTCTGTTCCATTGGTCTATCTGTTTGTCTCTGTACCAATACCATGCAGTTTTTATCACTATTGCTCTGTAATACTGCTTGAGTTCAGGGATAGTGATTCCCCCTGAAGTCCTTTTATTGTTGAGGATAGTTTTAGCTATCCTGGGTTTTTTCTTATTCCAGATGAATTTGCAAATTGTTCTGTCTAACTCTTTGAAGAATTGGATTGGTATTTTGATGGGGATTGCATTGAATCTGTAGATCGCTTTTGGTAAAATGGCCATTTTTACTATATTAGTCCTGCCAATCCATGAGCATGGGAGACCTTTCCATCTTCTGAGGTCTTCTTCAATTTCTTTCTTCAGGTTCTTGAAGTTCTTATTGTACAGATCTTTTACTTGCTTGTTTAAAGTCACACTGAGGTACTTTATATTATTTGGGTCTATTATGAAGGGTGTCGTTTCCCTAATTTCTTTCTCGGCTTGTTTCTCTTTTGTGTAGAGGAAGGCTACTGATTTATTTCAGTTAATTTTATACCCAGCCACTATGCTGAAGTTGTCTATCAGCTTCAGTAGTTCTCTGGTGGAACTTTTGGGATCACTTAAATATACTATCATATCATCTGCAAATAGTGATATTTTGACTTCTTCTTTTCCGATCTCTATCCCCTTGACCTCCTTTTGTTTTCTAATAGCTCTGGCTAGAACTTCAAGAACTATATTGAATAAGTAGGGAGAGAGTGGGCAACCTTGTCTAGTCCCTGATTTTAGTGGGACTGCTTCAAGTTTCTCTCCATTTAGTTTAATGTTAGCAACTGGTTTGCTGTATATGGCTTTTACTATGTTTAGGTATGGGCCTTGAATTCCTATTCTTTCCAGGACCTTTATCATGAAAGGGTGTGGAATTTTGTCAAATGCTTTCTCAGCATCTAATGAAATGATCATGTGCTTTTGTTCTTTCAGTTTGTTTATATAATGGATCACGTTGAAAAAATCATGGTGGTTGAAAGTTCCACCAGAGAACTACTGAAGCTGATAGACAACTTCAGCATAGTGGCTGGGTATAAAATTAACTGAAATAAATCAGTTTTCTGTATATTAAACCATCCCTGCATGCCTGGGATGAAGCCGACTTGATCATGATGGGTGATTGTTTTGATGTGCTCTTGGATTCGGTTTGCCAGAATTTTATTGAGTATTTTTACGTCGATATTCATAAGGGAAATTGGTCTGAAGTTCTCTTTCTTTGTTGGGTCTTTGTGTGGTTTAGGTATAAGAGTAATTGTGGCTTCATAGAAGGAATTTGGTAGTGCTCCATCTGTTTCAATTTTGTGGAATAGTTTGGATAATATTGGTACGAGGTCTTCTATGAAGGTATGATAGAATTCTGCACTAAACTCGTCTGGATCTGGGCTCTTTTTGGTTGGGAGACCTTTAATGACTGCTTCTATTTCCTTAGGAGTTATGGGGTTGTTTAACTGGTTTATCTGTTCCTGATTTAACTTCGGTACCTGGTATCTGTCTAGGAAATTGTCCATATCCTGCAGATTTTCAAGTTTTGTTGAATATAAGCTTTTATAGTAAGATCTGATGATTTTTTGAATTTCCTCTGAATCTGTAGTTATGTCTCCCTTTTCATTTCTGATTTTGTTAATTTGGACACACTCTCTGTGTCCTCTCGTTAGTCTGGCTAAGGGTTTATCTATCTTGTTGATTTTCTCAAAGAACCAACTTTCGGTACTGTTGATCCTTTCTATGGTCCTTTTTGTTTCTACTTGGTTGATTTCAGCTCTGAGTTTGATTATTTCCTGCTTTCTACTTCTCCTGGGTGTATTTGCTTCTTTGTGTTCTAGAGCTTTTAGGTGTGATGTCAAGCTGGTGACATATGCTCTTTCCTGTTTCTTTCTGCAGGCACTCAGAGGTATGAGTTTTCCTCTTAGCACAGCTTTCATTGTGTCCCATAAGTTTGGGTATGTTGTACCTTCATTTGCATTAAATTCTAAGAAGTCTTTAATATCTTTCTTTATTTCTTCCTTGACCAGGTTATCGTTGAGTAGAGCATTGTTCAATTTCCACGTATATGTGGGCATTCTTCCCTTTTTGTTATTGAATACCAGCTTTAGGCCGTGATGGTCTGATAGCTCGCATGGGATGATTTCTATCTTTCTGTACCTGTTGAGGCCCGTTTTTTGACCAATTATATGGTCAATTTTGGAGAAAGTACCATGAGGAGCTGAGAAGAAGGTATATACTTTTCCTTTAGGATAGAATGTTCTATAAATATCTGTTAAGTCCATTTGGTTTGTGACTTATCTTAGTCTGTCTTTGTCTCTGTTTAATTTCTGTTTGCATGATCTGTCCATTGATGGGAGTGGGGTGTTGAAATCTCCTACTATTATTGTGTGAGGTGCAATGTGTGTTTTGAGCTTTAGTAAGGTTTCTTTTACGTATGTAGGTGCCCTTGTATTTGGGGCATAGATATTTAGGATTGGAGTTCATCTTAGTGGATTTTTCCTTTGATGAACATGAAGTGTCCTTCCTTATCTTTTTTGATGACTTTTAGTTGAAAATTGATTTTATTTGATATTAGAATGGCTACTCCAGCGTGCTTCTTCTGACCATTTGCTCGGCAAGTTGTTTTCCAGCCTTTCACTCTGAGGTAGTGTCTGTCTTTGTCTCTGAGGTGTGTTTCTTGTAGGCAGTAGAATGCAGGGACCTTGTTGCGTATCCAGTTTGTTAATCTATGTCTTTTTATTGGGGAGATGGGTCCATTGATGTTGAGAGATATTAAGGAATAGTGATTATTGCTTCCTGTTATATTCATATTTGGATATGAGGTTATGTTTGTGTGCTTTTTCTTCTCTTTGTTTTGTTGCCAAGGTGATTAGTTTCTTGCTTCTTCTAGGGTGTAGCTTGCCTCCTTATGTTGGGTTTTACCATTAATTATCATTTTTAGTGCTGGATTTGTAGAAAGATATTGTTTAAATTTGGTTTTGTCATGGAATATCTTGGTTTCTCCATCTATGTTTTGCTGGATACAGTAACCTGGGCTGCCATTTGTGTTCTCTTAGGGTCTGTATGACATCTGTCCAGGATCTTCAGGCTTTCATAGTTTCTGGAGAAAAGTCTGGTGTGATTCTGATAGGTCTGCCTTTATATGTTACTTGACCTTTTTCCCTTACTGCTTTTAATATTCTTTCTTTATTTTGTGCGTTTGGTGTTTTGACTATTATGTGACGGGAGGAGTTTCTTTTCTGGTCCAATCTATTTGGAGTTCTGTGGGCTTCTTGTATGCTTATGGGTATCTCCTTCTTTAGGTTAGGGAAGTTTTCTTCTATGATTTTGTTGAAGATATTTACTGGTCCTTTAAGTTGGGAGTCTTCACTCTCTTCTACAACTATTATCCTTAGGTTTGATCTTCTCATTGAGTCCTGGATTTCCTGTATGTTTTGGACCAGTAGCTTTTTCTGCTTTACATTATCTTTGACAGTTGAGTCAATGATTTCTATAGAATCTTCTGCTCCTGAGATTCTCTCTTCCATCTCTTGTATTCTGTTGGTGAAGCTTGTATCTACAGCTCCTTGTCTCTTCTTTTGGTTTCCTATATCCGGGGTTGTTTACATGTGTTCTTTCTTGATTGCTTCTATTTCCATTTTTAATTCCTTCAACTGTTTGATTGTGTTTTCCTGGAATTCTTTCAGGGATTTTTGTGATTCCTCTCTGTAGGCTTCTACTTGTTTATTTATGTTTTCCTGTGTTTCTCTAAGGGAGTTCTTCACATCTTTCTTGAAGTCCTCCAGCGTCATGATCAAATATGATTTTGAAACTAGATCTTGCTTTTCTGGCGTGTTTGGATATTCAGTGTTTGCTTTGGTGGAAGAATTGGGCTCCGATGATGCCATGTAGTCTTGGTTTCTGTTCCTTGGGTTCGTGCGCTTGCCTCTCACCATCAGATTATCTCTGGTGTTACTTTGTTCTGCTATTTCTGACAGTGGCTAGACTGTCCTATAATCCTGTGTTTCAGGGGTGTTGTAGACCTGTTTTCCTGTTTTCTTTCAGTCAGTTATGGGAACAGAGTGTTCTGCTTTCGGGCGTGTAGTTTTTCCTATCTACAGGTCTTTAGCTCTTCCTGTGGGCCTGTGTCCTGAGTTCACTAGGCAGGTCGCTTGGAGTAGGAAGGTTTGTCTTACCTGTGGTGCTGAGGCTCAAGTTTGCTTGTGGGGTGCTGCCTACGAGCTCTTTGTGGGGGTAGCAACTAGGAAGCTCTGTGCTGCCCTTTCCAGGAGCTTCCGTGCACCAGGGTTCCAGATGGCGTTTGGTGTTTTCCTCTGGAATCAGTAATGTGTGCAGAGTGCAGTCTCTTCTGGTTTCCCAGGCTTGTCTGCCTCTCTGAAAGTTTAGCTCTCCCTCCCACAGGATTTGGGTGTAGAGAACTGTTTATCTGGTCGGTCCCTTCAGGTTCTGCGGGTGTCTCAGACGCACTTGACCCGCTGCTGCTGTGCCCTTATCCAAGGGAACCCAGAGGTCATATACAGTTTCCTCTTGGGCCAGGGATGTGGGCAGGGTTGGGCAATGTTGGTGGTCTCTTCTGCTCTGAAGTCTCAGGAGTGCCTACCTGTCCAGGCGGTGAAGTCTCTCTCCCACGGGGTTTGGGAGCATCCGCATTAACATTTTCTTATTTTTGCATATAACAGGTTTGTCAGAAGTTTTTAGGAGCCAACTTGAACTGTTCTTTAGCAGACACCCTCATGAAGGTCTCTTTCCTTATGTATGTTGTATGTATGTATGTATGTATGTATGTATGTATGTATGTATGTATGTATGTTGTAATGTATGATCATGATCACAGTAGTAATCTGGGGATCTGAGCTGAGATGACTCTTCAGATAAGATCATGTGTATTTCTGTTAGATATACTGGTGTTTCTTGTACTGGGGTCATCTTATGCTGATTTGTAAGAGCTTATAGTCCAGGGTAAGAATAGGGAATTAATCTTTTAAACCTTTGACAGATGACACAAGACTACCCAGAAGTTGCCTACAGTCTTTTTTACCACCTACTATATTGGTAAATTTCCTTCTGTTGTTTGAATTCACCGAGAAGCTGGCTTCAGAAGTTGGGTTACTCCATACGCACTTCAACACCAAATATATTTTTCTAAGTGTACTCCAAGATCCCTTATCTGGGGAGAGACTACTCCATGAACTCTGTGACAAGGAGGGAAGAGAAGAGCAATATAGCCCAAGTAAAAAACTAGTTACTGAGAACATCTGGAAGGTGAACTCTTTTGTAAAGGTGTTACTTTGTTTAGCCCATTGGGAAAGAGATACTAGAAGATCAGCTCTTGGAAACCTTAGCCATAGAGAGAAACCTCAGTGTGAAACTCCAGCTGATGCTTAAACTTCCTCAGTTTCTTGAAAATGGTGTGAGCACAGGATCTCCTGATGTTATCTCTTTCCTACCTGTCCTTTACTTGGAGGAATATTCTGATCAGCCTGGGTATTTTATGAGTAAATTGACTGGCTATCCCAATGGAGATTCATCAGTAGTTTTTGCTAGATGTTTGTGAGTCCTCCCTTTGTAATATTATCTTTCTACTGTGATTTGTTCCTTGACCTGGAAGCCTTGCCCAGGGACACTCTATGCTCTGCCTGAGAATCTCTGTGCTGGGAACAACAAGTGTCAGATTCAAGAGGGCTTGTCCAGGCAATTTCTGCTTGAGGACCTGATTTGTTGTTTGTTATCTCTCTCTCTCTCTCTCTCTCTCTCTCTCTCTCTCTCTCTCTCTCTCTCTCTCTCTCCCTCCCTCCCTCCCTCCCTCCCTCCCTCCCTCCCCCCCTCTCTCTTTCTCTCTCTCTCTCTCTCTCTCTCTCTCTCTCTCTCTCTCTCTCTCTCTCTCTCCCCACCCTTCCATTTGCCTGCTGCTTTCTATTTGTTCATTTTCTCTGGCTTGTTTTATATACTTAATAACCTCACTCATTCAAAACTGAAAATATACCCATTGAAGACGGTTCTCAGTACCACAGAGCTCAACTCCTCCACCTACATATACATGGAAGATGATGACCCATGATACCTATACTCTCTCCTCATTCTCTTATCTCCTTGTGTTCATGTTCTGTTTCAATCCCTGTGCAAACATTAAAGCTAATGTTGCTGAATTATCCAGGGGATCAAATACCACTGCACAGGTCCATGATAATTATGCTTTTCTTAATTTTATTTCAGTTTTATTTTTTTGTAACTTGGGAATTTCCTCAGCTTATTTGATCTCAGATAATATCAAGAGGTATTCCTCAGTGATTTCATGATAGCTGGTCTCAGTAATGCCAGGAATAGAATTGGCACTCGTCACCCACCTTTACGGACAATACAAGTCATTTGATTGTAGGAACTCCACCAATATTTCTGCTATCTATAAATACTTTAGTCCTTTCAAAACAATCCTTAAAGCTTAAATTATGTGATGGTTTTATTTATATTGATGCATTGCCTGCTTGTATGATCATGACCCATGTGCAAGCAGTACCCATACAAACCAGAAGAGGGCATCATATCCCCTAGTACTGAAGTTACAGACAGTTGTGAGCTAGTATCTGAACCTTTGTCCTCTGGAAGAACAGCCAATACACTTAAGCACTGAGCCCATTTCTCTAGTCCCTTTTTATCTTTCTTTCACTATTTCCATTTAAAAAAGAAAAAGATTATTCTTAGAAAAGCCATTGACTCATCCTTGAATTTCAGCTCCACTCACTGCACGATTACTGTACCCTTGGCATACTCCTTGGTATACCTATGGTATACTCCTACCATGGTCCAACACCCTCAATGTGTCAGGAACACAATAGACAAGACACTGGGACACATGACATAATCCTAGAAAGAGTGAAAGCAGCCTGGAGGCTTCTGAGGCTCCATCCAAGCCTCCTCTGCAGCTCCACTGGGATTTACCCTTTGAACATCAGTCCTTTGCACTTGATCTGCTCAGTCTTCTTTGTGCTCCACTCCATAAGCCCTCCTATAGCCTACAGCCTATGGTTCCCGTTCCCCACTCCCAGTCTGCTTCACTGAAGAACACATGATCCCCAGTACCTCAGTCTGCCCTCGGCCTTCACATCACATTTGAAAGCCTCTGGGGAACCACTCTACTAAATCTAGCATGGTGTTTGACTTTACTGCACAGTATGAGGTCTCAGAGGTACAGCGTACTGCTAAGGAAGCTATACTCACTCAGGCTGTGAAGGCCTGAGGCTCTGGGCTCCCTGCTCCAGTCCCGATAGGAACTGCTACTGTCTTACCTTACAGTTGTTTGTCCAGAAAGACGGTGGCAGCAGCTGAGGGGGAAGATGGGTCCTTAGTATCCTTGGAGCTGGCATCGCATTGGCTTTGTCCACACCTGTAACACAATTCAGGAGATGATTGCACAGTATGCTCAGCACATGAGAATATCCACTCCAGGTGCTGCTCAGGGAATCCAGCATCCACACAGGGATTCTCGTATTTTTGCCTTGGGGATTGGGGGTGGTGGAAGAAGGATTATTGGTTTTGCTTTCGTGTTTGTAGGCTTACATAGCTTAAGACCTGGATGCTCCCTTCGAGTGAATTTACTGTCAGTTTGTAGAAAATGGGATGGAGGCTTCGATAAGTATGTGTTATTAAGAAAATCCAAACAGGACTGTTCCTCAGCACACACACACACCACAGGCACAGCCTGTACTTTCTATAAAGGAAATAGCGACCCAGCACTAGGAACGTATATGTCCTTGTCTAAAATCTATAGACTAAGAGATTCACTTGGTTCTCAAATTATAGGAGGAAGAAAGACTCTATTCTTCCTTCTTTAAGAAAATTTAGATGCCCAAACTACCAGACCCAAGGAGAACAGAAAGCCACTAATGACAACACATCCCACACCTGTGTAGCATGTTCAACTTCAATAGATGTGTCCCACACACATCACTGGAGTTGTACATTCCTACCTTGAGATTATTCCTCCTCCTCCTCCTCCTCCTCCTCCTCCTCCTCCTCCTCCTCCTCCTCCTCCTTCTCTTCCTTCTCCCCTTTCCTCCTCCTCCTCCCCCTTCCTCCTCCTCCTCCTCCTTTTCGTTCTCTATAGGAATTAGTCAGCCTGAGTTCATGAAACCCCCCAATTCCTCTGAGACCTATAAGAATGGACTTCCCATATTTTACCATGTTGCTTGGATTCTCATCAGTGCTCTTTCATGCTGCTATCTGTATGACCATGGGGTTAACAATTCTCCTAACAAGACTTACATCTCTAAGGAAACTCCTCTTAGTGTCCCTCTCAACACCCAAACCTGAAGTCTCTTATTGGAACCTCAAGGAATTCACTTTATCATTTTGAGGATAATGACCTTGAAGCCAAGAATAACCAAATTTGTCCTATTGAGCCAGAGCTGATAAGAAACAGTGAGCAGACTCTTTTCACCTCCCTTCCAGCCATATCAAAAACTTCTCTCTGGTTATGTGCAGTGATGTTTCTTCTATTACATCCTTTCTGATACATGATTTGTAATTTCTGCACTTCTATTTACAAACCTTGTAGGGACTTTCTCTGTGAATCATTGAGTTAAAATGGGGTAAGATGAAATAAAGATATTGCAGACTGTCCCTAAGGTCTTTCCTTTAATCTAGCAATCAGGCTATTCAAATAATGGCAGTGGAGAAGTTAGAGAATTAGTCCTGCATTGCTTCAAAGATTGCATGAAATCATTCTGTTAGGTGGCACATTTGAATCTGGACTGTGATCCACAGAAAATGGTAAAGATTCTCTTATATGAATAATCTGAAAACCTGTCAAACAAGGAGCAGAGATACTTTTAAAAACCTAGAATTGTGACTGATAATAAGTGGCATTTAACTATAAACATACAGCGGGAGGGCATGCTGTAAACTTGCGTTCCACCTTACTTCTATGATATGAGGTCTGGAAGGTGACAAGGTATAATGCTTACTTTCCATTGTCAACTTGACTGGACTATGAACTGTATCTCTGGGTGTGTATATCCATAATACGGTTTCCAGAAAGGTTCACCCACAGATTGGCAGCCCAATGGGAAATTAAACTAAATAGAAAAAGGTGAGCAAAACATTAGCATCTGTCTGTGCTCCTAACTATAGACTCAATGTGATGAGCTTCATGACAGATTTATAATGTGTCCTGAAATTTGAGCTTAAAAGTCCTAAAATGCTGTAAGCAAAGCTTCACAGACAATTCTGGGGAAATTTTGGAAGAGCACAGTGCCAAAAAAAGAGTAGAGTGTGGAGGCCCACTCATGAGGTCGCAGAACTGCTCTATGGAGAGATGGGCTGGAGGTTATTATATTATATTTTGGTGAAGAGTCTGGCCACACACTGCTCTTGAACTAAGAATTTGATAAAGTTGATTTCACAACAATAAGGGATTATGTTTAGCAAGGAAATCTCAAGACTAGAAACTATGTATGAAAAGAAAAATGTTCAGTTAAAGTTACGTGAAAAATAGCTTTTCAATTGAACAAAGTAATTGCCTCCTCGTGTGTGTGTGTGTGTGTGTGTGTGCATATGTATGTATGTACATGTGTATGTGTGTGTATTTATATGCATGCATATGTGTGTGCATGTGTGTATGTGTGTGTATGTGTGCACATGTTTATATGTGTATGTGTGTATATGTGTGTGCATGCATGTGTTTGTGTTTCTGTTTGTGTGTATGTGTGTGTGTGCGTGTGTGTGTGTGTTTTGAATCATAAGACACTGTCCAGAAACCACTTGGTTATGAAAGTAAAGTACTGAAAGCAGATGGCTGTGAGCTGCTGATGAGTAGATTTCTGTTCCTTCCTCTATTCTGCAGTTACACATGACCAGAGCAAAGGTATAATGAGAACATTAGGCAGAATTTTGCCTTCATATGCATCTATCTTCCTTGCTGATTCACATTTGGTAGAAATACAGAAAAGAAATGGATCTGGAAAGGGTGGCATATACATTTAACCCAACACTCAGGAGGCAGAAGCAGGAGAATCTCAGTGAGTTCAAAGTCGGACTAATATACAGCATGATGCTGTTCCAAATGGCAAATAGGGGGAGGGAGAGAGACAGGATAGGAAAGAAAAAGAGAAGATGAAGGGACAAGGACAGAGATTAGACAGAAGAGGAACATATATGGAATCAGGGTCTCTTACCTGAAGCCTGGGGTGGCCGAGCCCACTCAATAAAAGGGTGTCGGTGTTGAATGATGGTTCTCTGGCACTTCTCTACATCCCCATTCTGCTCAATCATGTTGACAATTTCTTGAATCCATGTTGTCCCTGGGAAGACCATAAAGATTGAGTTAGAAGATTATTCTTCAAATATACTAATGAAGGGGTGTGGATGCAGATGTTGGCTTTACCTTCTGTTCTAACCAGGATCTTGTTAGCTATAGAAGAAATACTTTGGATCTCTGGGAAAGGTAAAAAAGTAGAGACAAATCTCACCTCTTCCCAAGAAAAATGAATGGTACAGACTAAGCTTCAAGATCCCAGGGATAAGACATGTGAAGTAGCACCCATTGTGGGACAAAAAGAGCCAGCTTCTAACTGTAGGTAGTTCTAACTTAGGTGAGGAGTTCAGATAGCTCAGAGGATGAGGCTGGGGCTACTACTCTACCAGGTTACCTGATTTAGGGTAAGTACAGATGAGGAGGTCATCTGGCTTTGCCTTGAAGGTCTGAATCTGACTCCAGTTGTTGACAGTTGGATCCATCAGTGGGATCCCTGCGACCTCTTTCAGTTTTGTCTGTCTGCTCAATTCTGGGGCCAGGGCCATGATGTCTCAGGGAAGAAGGTTTAGTTCCTGTGAGAAAAGATCAAAATGGAATTCTTTTTTCTTTCTCTATTTTTTTTTATTAACTTGAGTATTATTTACAGTTCCAGTCTTATTCCCTTTCCTGGTTTACGGGCCAACATAAGGGATTATGTTTAGCAAGGAAACTCCCCCTCCCCTTCTTTATGGGTGTTCCCCTCCCCATCCTCCCCCCATTGCCGCCCTCCCCCCAACAATCTAGTTCACTGGGGTTCAATCTTAGCAGGACCCAGGGCTTCCCCTTACACTGGTGATCTTACTAGGATATTCAGTGCTACCTATGAGGTCAGAGTCCAGGGTCAGTCCATATATAAAGTTTAGGTAGTGGCTTAGTCCCTAGAAGCTCTGGTTGCTTGGCATTGTTGTTCATATGGGGTCTCGAGCCCCTTCAGGCTCTTCCAGTTCTTTCTCTGATTCCTTCAACGGGGGTTCTGTTCTCAGTTCAGTGGTTTGCTGCTGGCATTCGCCTCTGTATTTGCTGTATTCTGGCTGTGTCTCTCAGGAGAGATCTACATCCGGCTACTCCAGCTTGCTTCTTCTGACCATTTGCTTGGCAAGTTGTTTTGAGCCTTTCACTCTGAGGTGGTGTCTGTGTTTTTCTCGGAGGTGTGTTTCCTGTAGGCAGCAGAATGTAGGGTCCTCGTTGCGTATCCAGTTTGTTAATCTATGTCTTTTTATTGGGGAGTTGAGGCCATTGATGTTGAGAGATATTAAGGAATAGTGATTATTGCTTCCTGTTACATTCATATTTGGATGTGAGGTTATGTTGTTGTGCTTTTCTTCTCTTTGTTTTGTTGCCAAGACGATTAGTTTCTTGCTTCTTCTAGGGTGTAGCTTGCCTCCTTATGTTGGGCTTTACCATTTATTACCCTTTATAGTGCTGGATTTGTATAAAGATATTGTTTAAATTTGGTTTTGTCATGGAATATCTTGCTTTCTCCATCTATGTTAATTGAGAGTTTTGCAGGATACAGTAACCTGGGCTGGCATTTGTGTTCTCTTAGGGTCTGTATGACATCTGTTCAGGATCTTCTGGCTTTCATAGTTTCTGGAGAAAAGTCTGGTGTGATTCTGATAGGTCTGCCTTTATATGTTACTTGACCTTTTCCCCTTACTGCTTTTAATATTCTTTCTTTATTTTGTGTGTTTGGTGTTTTGACTATTATGTGACGGGAGGTGTTTCTTTTCTGGTCCAATCTGTTTGGAGTTCTGTAGGCTTCTTTTACGCCTATGGGTATCTCTTTTTTTAGGTTAGGGAAGATTTCTTCTATGATTTTGTTGAAGATATTTACTGTTCCTTTGAGCTGGGAGTCTTCACTCTCTTCTATACCTATTATCCTTAGATTTTATCTTCTCATTCAGTCCTGGATTCCCTGTATGTTTTGGACCAGTAGCTTTTTCTGCTTTACATTATCTTTGACAGTTGAGTCGATGATTTCTATGGAATCTTCTGCTCCTGAGATTCTCTCTTCTATCTCTTTTATTCTGTTGGTGAAGCTTGTATCTACGGCTCCTTGTCTCTTCTTTTGGTTTTCTATATCTGGGGATGTTTCTATGTGTTCTTTCTTGTTTGCTTCTATTTCCATTTTTAATTCCTTCAACTGTTTGATTGTGTTTTCCTGGAATTCTTTCAGGGATTTTTGTGATTCCTCTCTTTAGGCTTCTACTTGTTTATTTATGTTTTCCTGTGTTTCTCTAAGGGAGTTCTTCACGTCTTTCTTGAAGTCCTCCAGCATCATGATCAAATATGATTTTGAAACTAGATCTTGCTTTTCTGGTGTGTTTGCATATTCCGTGTTTGTTTTGGTGGGAGAATTGGGCTCTGATGATGACATGTATTCTTCGTTTCTGTTGCTTGGATTCCTGCGCTTGCCTCTCGCCATCAGATTATCTCTAGTGTTACTTTGTTCTGCTATTTCTGACAGTGGCTAGACTGTCCTATAAACCTGTGTATCAGGAGTGCTGTAGACCTGTTTTCCTTTTTTTCTTTCAGCCAGTTATGGGAACAGAGTGTTCTGATTTCGGACGTGTAGTTTTTCCTATCTACAGGTCTTCAGCTATTCCTGTGCCCTCTGTCTTGAGTCCACCAGGCACGTCGCTTGGAGCAGGAAGGTTTGTCTTACCTGTGGTCCTGAGGCTCAAGTTTGCTAATGGGGTGTTGCTTATGAGCTCCCCGGGGGGACAGCAACCAGGATTATCTGCACAGCCCTTTCCGGGAGCTTCCATGCACCAGGGTTCCAGATGGCGTTTGTTTTTTCCTCTGTTATCAGTAATGTGAGCAGAGTGTAGTCTCCTCAGGTTTCCCACGCGTGTCTGCCTTTCTGAAGATTTAGCTCTCCCTCCCATGAGATTTGGGTGCGGAGAACTGTTTATCTGGTCGGTCCCTTCAGGTTCTGGTGGTGTCTCAGGGGCAGGGGACCTGCTGCTCCTGTGCGCTTATTTCCAGGAACCCAGAGGCCGTATACAGTTTTCTCTGGTGCCAGGGATATGGGCAGGTGTGCGCACTGTTGGTGGTCTCTTCCGCTCTGCAGTCTCAGGAATGCCCACCTGTCCAGGCGGTGAGCTCTCGCTCCCATGGGGTTTGGGAGCAGTGAGCTGGTGGGGGCCCAGAATGGAATTCTTAAAGTACTGTGATAAAGCATATACAACATGAAAATGACTCTTAAGTATCATAAGTGGATGGCTCAGTGGCATTAATAATATTCCTGCTGTTCTATGTCTACCATCACCTTCCATCTCCTGAAAACATTTTACTTTTCTAGATGGAAGCTAGGAGCCCACTACTGCTAAATCTCAGTGCCAGGCTACCACTATTTTCCTTTTTATCTCCTTAAACTCTAGATGCTTTAGAGTAAGTTCATTTTGTCTTCTTGTGAATAGCTATTTTATTTAGTTGAATATTCTTAAGGATCGGCTGTATTGTGGCATGCCATCAGATTTTCTTCCCAATTAATGCTAACTTTTATTGCATGCCTGCTTGTAGTGTGGTTTGTTTATCCATTTCCTTGTCCACGGGAACTTGGAGTGCCTCCTTTCAACTATTGTACTATAAACAATGCACAATACCTAAGCTTCTACATTCATATTTTTGGGTTCATGACTCAATGCAGATATGCAAAATAGTATGTTCTCATTTTTGAGAAATTGTCATAGAACTTTCCTACAGTGGCTGTATCATTTAAGAAGTCTACCAGTAGTATATAGTACTCTCTAATCACTGACATGTATCTCCCTTAAATCTCCATCCCAATAGATTTGTTTTGCTTTTCCTTCATGACTAATAATGAATATCTTCTCATGTACTTACAGTCTACTTTATGTCTTTTTTTCAGAGAGAGACACATTGTTCCACTGTTTGTGGTTGGTTGCTATACCTAGAAACTTACAAATATATGAATAGGAGGGATGAATGATCTTCTAATACTCAAGAGTAAGTGGCTATTGTAGTTTCAAAGCACATCTACCACTGCTGCTCAGAGGCATAGCAAGGTAATGTTCAGTGACTGCTACAGTAGTGAGTACCACTATTATATTTATTATAAGCAACTCGTTTTTAGTTGTTATATAATTTTAAGCCTAGAACATTAGAGGGAAAGAATATTTATGGAAAGTGTAACAGTGAATAATTGTTAGTAATTGTGTAAAGAAAACTACAGTGAATGAGAGAAACAAAAACTGTCCAGGCTGGCCAGACCAAATATCAGGATGACAGGTTCCCAGAGAAAGTTGAGTTCTCTGGAATGGATGCAGTGCTTTTAGAAAATGAAGACCCGGTTTTACTTGAAAACATTTCCAATATAAGCAGCAGCTATAGTTGTAGTATAGCAGAGAGGGTGTACTTCCCATAAAACTCTGAGATGTGATATAGTGAGCTTCAGCAGAGGAAGATAGAGTATTGCCATCTCCCCTTCCTTTCTTTTCTTTTAAGGTAAGAGTAGATAGGATCTCTACATATCCCAGGATTGCCCATAGCTCCCTCTGTAGCCTTGAATGTACAATCCTCCTGCTCCAGTCTCCTTGGTTCTGAAGTGGCAAGTGTAAGCTCACTCACTTAGTTTGGAGCACTGACATTTCTAACATACCTTCCATGTTAGGTCCTTCCCTTTTAATTCACATCACAGGTTTAGCATAAGTAATAATCATTCCTCTAAATATAAGAAGGCTTACAAGATTCTAAATCAATGGTTTGATAAAGACCTCAGCTAGTATCTGTCTACTAATCTCATAAAACTTCTTTAAAAATTGCTTCTAAGTTACAAGTGTGCGTGAAATTTAAGATGTTCATGCAATAAGTCCATATTCACAAAGAAAACTAATACAGAAATTGTTATTACTTAATGTATTTTTGTCCTTTTCTTTTTTTTTTCTTTGAGCCTGTAGAAATAGAGTTTTAAAAAGGTTACTCATTGTCAGAGTCAGGATGTGCAGTGCCGGACGTGCCTGAGGGAGAGCCAGAGATAGGACTTGCCAAACCAGCTACCAGTTCCAAGGACACTGATCATCCGTAGCCACCCCCTCCCCTTCCTTCACTCCCCAGAAGTGAGTCATCTCCCTGAGTGAGATGAGCCACCCTACCCGAGCTGCTGAGCTGCTAGATAGCATGTACTCCTTGCTGTTGTAATTTCGAGCCGAAAGTAAGTGTGCACCATTTGAAATGACCAATCATGTGTAACCACGCAAATGTCCCTAACCTCCCCTATATAAACCCCCGAGTTTGGAAGCTCGGGGTCGATTCCTCTGTCTCCTGTGTGAGATACGTATCGACCCAGGATCCCGCTAATAGGGATCTCGTTAATAAAAGCTACCTCTTGCTGTTACATCAAGACTGGCTACTCGTGATTCCTGGTGGCACCCCACCCCATGATTGGAGCGAGAGACGAGGCTCCCCGTTCAGGGGTACGCTCTTTCAAGCCAATTGTTAAGATATAATTGCCCACCTAAACATACAAATCCCAGTACCATCCATCCCTTAGGAACATTAGTAACAACCTGTAAATACACAGAGCGAGATCTTTACATCAGTGTCCATTGTCCTGCCAGCGAGTCTCTCTCTCTCGCTCTCTTCTCCTTTCTGTTCCAGTCTCCTACTCTTCCTTCAAACTTCTCTCCCACCCATCCTTCCTTCTCCTCCAATGACAGGCCTCCTTCTATCCTGTACCTACCCCTCACCTGTATTTTACAAATTCAATGGGGAGAAGTTTCTAGTGAAGTCACCTGATTCCTGAGTACTTGACTAGGCAGCTGTCCTTGGGGCAGTGGAGTTAGCATCAAAATACAGATAACTCCAGGGCAAACCAGAACATTTCCCCCTTTTTGTCCAGTTAAAAAGCCTTTTCACTTATATATAAATTGAGTACAATTATTACCATTCTAAAATTTATAAAGCATATGATATACTCAACACCCAGTCCATCACTTTTTTAGTTAAACAGAACATTTAGTTATCCATTCCAGCTTAAGAAAGGCTTAAAATGTATATTATATCTTGGCTAGCTTGTATACTATCTGATAACTATCCAATAAAATATGTATTTTCAGAGTTAAACAGCCTGATAGGCTATGAGACTGTAATCAGTCTTCAACCCTGCCAGAAATCTTTGAATGACCAAATATCTATTAAGATAGGAAGCCTAACATGGCTTCCAGAACTACGAGGTTGTAAAGACAAATCTCCACTAGCACATTCCCCTATTAGCAACATGTGAGTGCAAGTCTGCAAGTCTACAGTGTCCTTTTCAAATATAAATTTTGGTATTCAGTATAACAGTTCCCAAACACATTCTCATTTTGAACTCCAGTAGAACTTTGGTGGTGGATATGGGAGTCCTCAAAGTATATTGATGATGCAGTTCCCTCTACCAGCTCATAGACAAAAGGGAATAGATTTCAAGGCCTTTAGAAGCTGAGAGTAAATTGGAGGCAACAGCCTCAGTCCTTCACCTGCACAACAGAACAGAAGGCTGATGTTCAGCAGATGAACTGAGGTGGGATGTTTTCCCCAAGCCTCTTGGTGTGCAGACCTTCATTTCACCTAGCTGCTGTAATCTGCTCAAACTTCTGACCAAAAACAGTTAAAACAATCAGTAGGGTATGATGGCAAGCAATATGAGGGAAGCTAGCAGAAAGAGTGTGACTTTGAGGCCAGTCTAGGTTACAGTAATACTGTTTCAAAGCACTAAACCTGTGAGTCTGGAATGCCATGCAACCAAGGGAGCCATCCAGAGCAAGAGTAAGGTTGATGTGTCGAAGCCTTGAAAATCTCATCCTGATACCAGCAGGAGTAGGACTGTTTTCCTCCTTGCTCTGGGTGTGCATTCCCTGTGCACATAAACCCTATGATCCCCATTTTTGCCACCCTTGAGGTAGTCATGCAAAATTACAGATTATCCTTCCTCTTTCCCTGTAAGGATATGTTCAGGAATCAAATAGTCCTCCACAGGTAAATGAACATTCCAAACATATGAACACCAGCCAGTAATATACCCTCAGTATGAAAACTCCTACCTACTCACCGAGGTATATATAGCCCTTAATAAGCCCAATAAGAGAGAGCTATTTCACTGAAAACCATCACTAAAGAAGGCTATTTATCCCTTTGCATTCACTCCAACTGACACCCTGTGAAATCCACCTACCAGAATAAACTTTGTTCTTTTCAGTCCTGCTCAGTGCACAATGGTACCTGGATACCTCAAGGGCAGAAGCAGACCTACACTGGCACAAAAAAAATAAGAATAAAGGAAAAAGTTTGAGTTAATTAATTCATCCTTTGTTTTCCTATACAAAATTGCAAGTATGCTTCTGCCTCTGCCTCTGCCTCTGCCTCTGCCTCTGCCTCTGCCTCTGCCTCTGCCTCTGCCTCTGCCTCTGCCTCTGCCTCTGCCTCTGCCTCTGCCTCTGCCTCTGACTCTGCCTCTGACTCTGCCTCTGCCACTGCCTCTGCCTCTGCCTCTGCCTCTGCCTCTGCCTCTGCCTCTGCCTCTGCCTCTGCCTCTGCCTCTGCCTCTGCCTCTGCCTCCAAAATGCTGCGATTCCAGATACGTACTACCACATCTTGTTGCATCATTTTAAACTGCTCAATTTGTGAGCAAGTGCAAACTATTTGCATAAACTAATATTGCAAAAGCATTGGTGGATATGATGGACTGAACTGTGTGCCTCCACATTCACATGTTGAGCTCTAATCTTCTTACTTTAAAATGTGTCAGTTTGAGACAGGGCCCTGAAGATGTCATTAAGTTGAGATGAGGCTCCAATTCTATCATACTAGGGTTCTTCTTAGAAGAGATTTAGACATACAGAGAAATACCAAGGGATGTACACAGGGAACAACATGTGTGGACATAGTAAAAGAAGGCCCCCTGCAAACAGAGGAAAAGGCCTTGAGAAACCATACTGACAGACACCTTGATCTGGGACTTTTTTGTAGGAATTTTTTTTAAAACTGAGCAGAATAGCATGATCAGTTAAAGCTCAGAGACCTGCTGTTTCATTGAACATTGGAAAATAAAGAAAATTATTCATTTGTCTTAGTGTTTCTTTGTTACTTGACTAAACAAGTAACTGAATTTAAATAAGTTTAAAATTATGACCTGGAGGTAAGGACTGAACATCTTCAGTTGACAGAGACCAGCTCATTAATAGAGTCTGTGTGGTATAAAGGTAGATTTGAGGGCTGAGTGAGGCCATGGAAGTATGTACAGTGAGTCAGGTGGGGGCTGATGTGTAGTTCTGTAGTAAAGGTTTGCCCAGTGTGCACCATGCCCAGCTTGACAATGTTGGGGAGGAATAGAGGTTTCTGAATGCCTTATCTTACAGTGATACAAAAGCCACAGACACCCAGCTGAAATCAGATTCTCAAGTTTGAATGTGTTCCCAGAATTGGAGTTGATGTGTGCACAAACCTCACTTCTGCTGCTGAGCAGAAGCAGAGATCACAGGGGAAGAACTGAAAGCAGCTTCCTGTGCTACTGAGCACCAGTGCCTCGCAGACTGGGTACATCAAATACTGAGAATGACACTTTCTACTTCTGATAACCTCATAGAAGGTCAAGGAGCACACAGGTAGAAATACACCTGCCATCTGACAGCCCACAGCATGCAGGCTAGAAGAGAAAAAGAGTGCTTCCTTGGGCTTCTACTTATAGGTGGTCTCAGCTGTGGTCACTGCTATTTTTAGAGTAAGGCAGATAGACACACAGACTTTCCCAGGCAGGCTCCTTTTCGTCCTCTGAGGCCAGGTCCCTGTGGCCTCCTTTGTGAAACAATCTCTAGTCTTTTCCATAGAGTTAACCTTTCATCTTGTTTTCTGAGACAGGTCCTCACACTGTCCTCCAGACACGATTTGAAATCATAACTGTCCTCCACCCTGAGCTGCAAGAGGATCTAAATTTACATGAGAACTTCCCAGATCTTATGCCACAGTGCTATGGTTACTTGCTTATATAAGTAACTTCCCTAAGCAGGAGACCTGGTCCAGTTTTTTTTATAGGCCTAGCTTGAATGGTGTCCACAGACTTAACGAAAGAAGGTCCAGTGTGGTGAAGAAATAGTCATAGCCAGAGCAGTGTAGATGGCTGACAGGAGGGGAGTCTTTGTGAGGGAAAAGTACAGTATGCACAAAGAGATGGTATTGTGGAAAGGTGTCTGCATGAATTTCTAAGTTGAACACAGCCAATGTTAGCTTCAGATTTTTTTTTATTATTATTTTTCTTAGGTTTCTTAAGACTTAGGATCTTTCTGACTTGAGTTACACCACTTACACATTAGCACCTGTATGTCTGAGAACTAAGAACATACACCAACAAGTTATGCCAAATGTTTCAGATAAGCTGTGTTCTTACCTTCAAACTCTAGTTTTCACCAGTCTAAAAGCTGGACTGCCCAGTGTTCGGTAAGTACAAAGGTACACTTAGAGGAAGGAAGAAAGTATTTCTGGTATAGGGCAAGCACAGATGCTCAAATTCTACTATGCCAAATATACCCAAACTTTAGCAATCAATCTCAAACAATCTGTAATCAACGAGATCAGCTAGAGCTTTAATCAACAGAGTCACGACTACAAGAAACAAACTTTGGCATCTGGCCAATGAGGAAGTAAGTCTCACTGTTTAGGGATCACTGTTCTATAAATCTCCACTACCTTAAGTACTTTCAGACTCAAGGCTGTTTAGAGAAATGCACAGAGGCAAACACACTGCTCCTCCCTCTCTAAGACCACCTGCTTCCCCACTATGTGCAGGCCCTGGCTTTGTTGCAGAGTCCCCATGCTACGTGGTCTTCTTCCTCTCCAGTCTGATAGAGTTTAAAGTGGGAAAAACAAGAGTATTGCCATGCTTATGTTCAAAAAGAAAAATAACTCAAAAGCTGACACATTCAGCCTTTTGCTCAAAGCACCCTGTGCCTAGATGAGTGCAGCCCTTATAAAGTTACTCAAACCTGGCACATGAGGCTTACATCCATGACCTCATTTACCTTTTAAGACTCGTGATGCTAAGGTGTGCCAAACTAAAAAATTATTAACCACCAGGATTCACAAAGTAAACTAATTCCCAATCTCCCCTTAACTGTGATTAAAAAGAAGCTTAAAACATGAGTGAGTTTAAAAAGATATTTCAGAACACGAGTCTAAAGAATCTTTGTTTTTCTTCTACCACAAGAGCTAGTCTTAGTTACTTGGGTCCTGTTCTGTTGGCAAGTAAAAAGACTTGGGTTCAGTAATGGAGAAACTAAAATACTGGCTGCATGGCCTCAGGTATCCAGTGGAACCTTCTTAGAGATTTCTTTTCTATATCTATAAAATGTGAGTCATGCTAACTACCTCCAATCAGTACTGTTAGATTAAAAACATGGAACCAGGGCTCTGAGGTTAGAGTGGGTGGGTAAGAGAGGGAGCATGCTCATAGAAGCAGGGGGAGGAGGTATGGGAGAGAGGGAAAGGGGATAACCTTTGGAATGTAAATATATAAAATATCCAAGAAAAATAAAATTTAAAAAGAAATAAAGAGAGAGAGAAAGACAGACCCAGCACAGACTAAGTAGTTACAAATGCTGGCTTTTTCCCTTTCTTTCCAGAATATATTCATTGATGCACACATATGAAGAATGACAGAACAAAAGTTTAGACGAAGAAACTATGTATATATTTATTTATACTCACATCATCCCATGATATATATATATATATATATATATATATATATATATATATATATATATATATTTGCATGAAGAAGGCAAATTAAATTCCTTGATGTTGTTCTTGGCAACCTCAGATCAAACTGAGCTTACTAGATCTCTTCTGGCAACTTCCAAACTTGCTTTAGCCATGAAATTAAAGCTTAACTCATCTTTTGATACTGTAATTCCTCCATGGCTGATATGTCTTCTACCACCTCCTTTCTAAAGAGGTTTTGTTTGTTGACTCGCAAGTCACAATTGCCCTGTAGCAGAAGACCCTGTGTCCTAGTATCTGTGTGGAGATATCCTACGTTGCATGCTACTATTTTCACACTCAAAGTGTCACTCTAGACTCTTTATCCCATATAAGAGTGATATTGCTAATTGAACAGCTATGTATTGAGGGTGAATGCAAAAGAGATAAATCAATAGGTTCTAATAACCTGGCATATGTATTTAGTGAGCATTGATTACAACTGATTCCTTCATGGTCACAGTGATGAACTAAAGTGACACTCACCCCTCCAACAGCTCTATTTGCTTCCTCTACCACACAACAAACTGTGGGCCACCAACCAGACGCCAATAAATGAGAAAACAGAAATGGTATACAGCTTGCCACAGTTGAAACAGGCAGCTAGAAGCCAGGGGAAAAGATGGTAAAAGTCCTCAAATATTCAGTCACTCCTGACAGCCCATTGTTCGAGTAAAGGAGCCTCTAGAAAAGAAAATCTGTAAATATTTATAACCATAAATGCACTAAACACAAATTCATAAAACAAATACTGTCTATTAGATCTAAATCCACAGATTAACCACCACAATGACATTTGATGACTTTAGTATCCCATTGTCAAAAACTGAGAGGTTGTCCAGACACAAACTAAACAGAGAAACATTGGAACTGAATGAAATCAAAACGCAAAAGGACAAAATATATCTTATAGCACATCTACCTAAACATTAAAATTATACTTTCTCCTCAACGAGACAAAGAAATCTCTCTAATATTCACCGTATATTAGAACAAAAAGCAACTTTCAACAAACACAGGAAAATTGAAATAACTTCCTGCATTCTATCTGAACACAATGAAATATTACAGCTTTGAATGCTTAATGAAAATCTAATTGAGAGATCAAAAAATCAATAACTTCATCATACATCCAAAAGCCTTGAACAAACCAAACCCCAAACCAGTAGATGAAAAGAGGTCAAAAGTTAATGAAATGGAAGTAAAAAAAAGTTTACAAAGAATCCATTAAATTAAAAGTTTCATCTGAAAATATTTTGGCAAACTCTATGTTAATCTAAGCAAAGTAAAAAGAACTCACATGTAGAAAGCCCTGAATGAAAGCCTAAGTGCATGTGTGTTTTTACAGACCCAAATAATAAAATGAGAAATGAAAAAGGAAATATTATAACATATAAATGAAATTAAGAAAAGTATAAGAACATATTTTAAGTCTCTTTTCCACTAATCTAAAATACCTGAAAGAAACAGATGAATTTTTAGAAACACTTGACATATCAAAATTAAACCAATAAAAAACAAATGAGCTAAAGAGATCCATAACTTAGTAATGAGACTGGAGAAATAATAAAAATAAAACATGTCCCAAATAACCAGTGCCAAAGATCAGATGGACTCACTGCAGAATTTTAGCACAAGTTCAGAGAAGAACTATCCAATTGCTCACAAAATAGAAAAAGAGTGTATGAGCCAGCAGATATAGAGGACAGCTATAAAATGCTGACTTCTGGAAATGACACAGCTGGTGCAAGAATCAAGTAACTCAGAGCAGATGTGGTTACCGGTATAACACCTGTACAAGATCATCAAGCCAGTTAATTACCCTGTAGTAGATAGTCCTGTGTCTTGGTGTCTCTGCATACACTGCATGCAACTATTTCACACTTGAAATGGCTTACAAGAATTGGTAAATCCAATCACAGGACCCATGCCCTCTTCTGGCTTCTGTGGACACAGGTAAAGCACTCAAACATAAAAGAAAATTACTCTAAACAACTTCTTTTAAAGAAAAATAACATTTTTCTTGTTAGCCAACATCATTTGAAATTTGCCCTTGTCAATTGAAGAGCCAACAATCCTATTCATCTTTCAAAATGTGTAATCTATTTTCTTACATTTTTGGTTGTTAGCCTAGCCTTTAATGGCTGAGCCATCTCTTCAGCCTAACAGCATATTTTCTATTCAGTGTTTAATGGCATTTCATTTAAAGGACTAAGTAAAGTCGGTGCTATATGCTATCTTTATTACTTACAGTTAGTGTTTAAGCACAAGCAGTATGTGTCTGTAAGGATACTAAGCAGAACAGATGCACGTCTTGCTTTTCTAACAGTCTCTTCCAAAGGTCCTCCTTCAGATTAGTGAATTCCCTGATCCAAGGTTAACTGGCAGCACAGGAATCCACACACTTTGACCCCATCCTGGAGGCACCAGAACATCTTGGCATGAATGCTGTGGCTTTCTTCAGGAAATCACCCCTCAGTGTTGCCATATTGTATTATGATTAATAAGTTTACTTTTGATAGTATTGGCCACATATATGTTTGAAATCAGGGTTGGACTTTTGTCCTCTAGAGGAAAGAGCATGCAGGCTGAATTAATTCTCAATGTGGGAGGAAAGTGACAGAAACATTCTTCTTGAGGGCCTCTGTTCAAGGGAGGGAGAACAGTGCACTACACTTATGTCTTTTCAGACTTTAGGGGGCTATTGGTGATGTCTAGTAGCTTCTGGCAACATGTTCTAGTTAGAAAGCCAAAAGGTTCTATGAACAGGTAATAGGAGGCTTTGAATTCTATAAAAAGATGGAAAGAAATACTGATATTGTTCTAGTAATTAGTGATGATGGCCATTTATTCATTAAATATTGGTTGATTACTAGGAACTGTATCAGACATGGAGGAGTGTGCAAAGAAAGAAGTGTTAAAAATCTTAAGATTTTTAAAACTTGACACTGCATGTGTTGTTACCGCTCTCAAAATCTTAAGAGAAATGGCCCAAAACTCCTGGGTTGAGTATATAGTCCTATCTCCTGCTTCTGTAAAAGACAGTGGAATTCTGGAGACAGGTAAGATAAAAGAATGTGCAATAGGACAATGTGCTCCCTTGGTTCTGTCCATTCAGATGCACTTACTGGCTGGTAAACATGGTTATCCTGAAAACCTTCAGTGGTGGCACCCTCTACATAGCAGGGTCTTAGTTTGATTTCTCTTCCTATTACAAAATAGCCTAGACTAGGTAATTTATCATGAAATGAAGAATAGAGAACCTTGTGACCTCTGAGGCAGAGGTATCACACAGTGAAGAGCAGGAAACATTCTAGTTCTTGCTTTATGTATTCTCACCCAATCCTATTTACTTTTCAAGGACCCTTCTAAATAGCATTCATGCATGAATGTGGGATGATTGTTTCTAGCACATGGTTTTTGTGGTACACTTTAAACTTAACATTAAAGACCAGATGTATATATTGGGCAGCATCATATGATAAATATGTTATGATTTACTGATCGATCATATGGTAACTTTGCAAGTATGCAGTTGTCTATTTACTGTGAAATCAGTTACAACACACTAAGTAGATAGGCATGACTGTATTCAAATGTTGATTTCTCTGCTCCCGTAACTTCTTGTAATCCAGACATGGCATTGTAATGCTTATTCCAATATCTCCTGTCTCGCTGATATATACTTATTTCTCCCCATTTATTCTCTGATTTGTCAATGAAAACTGATCAGCCAATGACTGAGCTGGGGAGAGAACAGAGGTGGACTTCCGATTCCAGTGAGTGGAGAGGAGTAAAGAAAGGGGTCAAAGAAAAGTCAACACAAAGAGAGAGTCCGAGTGATACCTGGAAAAGTGCCCAGAGCAGAGAGAGCCAAATCAATACTAAAATGCAAGTATCTTGGGAATCTTCCCTGAGAGGTAGTCAGATTAGCTTAGAGGGTTAGATAGACTAATAACTACTCAGATATTGTTCTGTAAAGCTTATCAAATAAATCTTATAGTCTCTGTCTCATGTACTTGGAAGATAACCAAGATAAACAAGAAACTGTTAATTATAAAATTGCACTAACAAGATGAGATGTCAGATGTTATTTCAATTTTCCTATGTTCATGAAGACTTACTTTTTCTCCTAATACTGTGTTTAGTTTTGGATAAAATGTCATTAACTGCCAAAATAAAATTTAGTGTTTAATGATTGGGTAAAACATTGTAAGAGTCCCATTAGCTCCATTCAATGTATGATGTAATTAACTCCAGAGTTTTTCTGTTTAGCTTTTGTCAGGGTGGCCTGCTTATTGGTTAGAAGTAGGTCCTGAAGTCACTATGCCTGTGTGATGCTCGACATATAATTTTGGATAGAGTAGTGTTTGTAGTATGAAAGGGGGTGCCCTTACATTTGGTACAGAAATGTTTAAAACTGTAACATCCTGTTGGTAGTTTTTTCCTTTAATGAGTATTTAGCTTCCTCCCTTATATCTTCTAATTAGTTTTTGTTGGAAGTATATTTGTCAGATATCAAATAGTTAGCCTGCTTGCTTCTTGTCCTCATTCCCTTGAGTACATTTCTCTATTCTTTAACTGTAAGATGGTAACTGTCCTTGATGGAGAAGTGTGCTTCTTCCAGGGAGCAGGATCCTGCTTTTCAATCCAATCTCTTATTCTGTATCTTTTTATTAAGAAATTAAAAATATTAACAGTTATTATTGAGTATTTATGAATTCCTGTTGTTTTTGTGTTCCTGACTCACTTTTTAATCATCTTTTGCCTACCTATTTTGGGATTATTTACTCATTGTGCCTTCTTTTGGTCTATAACTAGTGCCGTGTGTAGAAATGAATTGGTGGACAGAAATTGTTGATATTTGTCCTTACTGTGAAATATTTTTTCTTTAATCTTTCATTATGTTTGATAGTTTTACTAGGTAGTCTGGGCTGACATCTGATTTTCTTAGAGCATGCAGACTATCTATCCAGGTCATTCTGACTTTCTGCATGTCTGCACAAAAACTCTTGGAAAGATTTCATATTAATAAGCAAATGATACACATGAACACTTTAGAAAAACAAGCAGAAGCAATACCCCAAAAGTACAGACAGGAAGAAATAGTCAAACACAGAGATCAAACTAATAAGATAGAAATAAACAAAAAAAGCAATACACTAAAACTCAGTGAAATTAAGAACTATTTCATTTAAAAAATCAACAGTCCTGACAGACTTTTAGACAAATTAGCCAGAAAAGAAAGAGAATCAAAATTAGGAAAATTAGAGATGTGAAAGAGAGCCATTACAACAGACACTGAGGAAATTCAGAGAATCATAAAGATATAGTTTAAAAATCTTTATTACACTAAACTGGAAAACATAAAAAAATGCGTGAATTTCTTTTTTTTTTCATTTCATGTATATATATATTTTCATCTTTATTAACTTGGGTAATTTACAGTTCAACTGTTATTCCCTTTCCCGGTTTATGGGCCAACATCCCCCAACCCCTCCCCCCCCCTTCTTTATGGTTGTTCCCCTCCCCATCCTCCCCAATTACCGCAATCCCCCCTACCATCCAGTTCACTGGAGGTTCAATCTTGGCAGGAACAGGAGCTTCCCCTTCCACTGGTGCTCTTACTAGGCTATTCATTTCTACCTATGAGGTTGGAGCCCAAGGTCAGTCCATGAATAGTCTTTGGGTAGTGACTTAGTCCCTGTAAGCTCTGGTTGGTTGGCATTGTTTTTCATATGGGGTCTCAAGCACCTTCAAGCTCTTTCAGTCCTTTCTACGATTCCTTCAACGGTGGTCCCGTTCTCAGTTCAGTGGTTTAAGATGGCATTTGCCTATGTATTTGGTGTATTCTGGCTGTCTCTCGGGAGAGATCTACATCCAGTTCCTGTCCGCCTACACTTCTTTGCTTCATCCATCTTATCTAGTTTCGGGGCTGTATATGTATAGGCCACATGTAGGGTAGGCTCTGAACGGATGTTCCTTCTGCGTCTGTTCTAAACTTTGCCTCTCTATTCCATGCCAAGGGTATTCTTGTTCCCCTTTTAAAGAAAGAGTGAAGAATTCTGATTTTGGTCATCCTTCTTGAGATTCATGTGTTCTGTGCATCTAGGGTAATTCGAGCATTTGGGCTAATATCCACTTATCAATGAGTGCATACCATGTGTGTTTTTCTGTTGGCGAGGATGTGGATAAAGAGGAACACTCCTCCATTGTTGGTGGGATTGCAGACTAGTACAACCATTCTGGAAATCAGTCTGGAGGTTCCTCAGAAAATTGGACATTGAACTGCCTGAGGATCCAGCTATACCTCTCTTGGGCATATATCCAAAAGATGCCCCAACATATAAAAAAGACACGTGCTCCACTATGTTCATAGCAGCCTTATTTATAATAGCCAGAAGTTGGAAAGAACCCAGATGCCCTTCAACAGAGGAATGGATACAGAAAATGGGGTTCTACTACACAATGGAATATTACCCAGCTATCAAAAACAATGACTTTATGAAATTCGTAGGCAAATGGTTGGAATTGGAAAATATCATCCTGAGTGAGCTAACCCAATCACAGAAAAACACACATGGTATGCACTCATTGATAAATGGCCCATACGTATACAGCCACCCAATTAGACAAGATGGAGGAAGCAAAGAAGTGCAGGCAGACAGGAGCCAGATGTAGATCTCTCCTGAGAGACACAGCCAGAATACAGCAAATACAGAGGCGAATGCCAGCAGCAAACCACTGAACTGAGAACAGGACCCCCGTTGAAGAAATCAGAGAAAGAACTGGAAAGCTTGAAAGCCCTGGGTCCTGCTAAGACTGAACCCCCAGTGAACTTGATTGTTCGGGGGAGGGTGGCAATTGGGGGAGGATGAGGGAGGGGGAGCGGCTAGCGGGATGTTGGCCCGTAAACCAGGAAGGGAATAACACTCGAAATGTAAATAAGAAATACTCAAGTTAATAAATAAATAAAAAAAAGTTGGAATCTGAATGTCTTCATCCCACCCACCCCTTATATTGTTTGACACCATGCAAAAGGTCAACAGAACAACACAGATAATGCACATTTTTATCTAGTAACAGTTCATGCTTATATATTATGGATTACAAATAATTTAACTTAACATTATCCTAAAATGCAAATATCCTTCACTCTTATATCTACATAAATTTCTTAGTAAATCACTACAACAGAAACAGATTTTTGGTCAGTCATGCGATTCCTAAGCACTTGGTTACCAGTATACTATGGAAAATTACCACTCTCCTTGTGTTAGCTGAGATCTTGGGATCTGGGGAGAGGTACCACCAGATTGTAGTTTTATTTGAAAGTACTACCTCAGGCAATTACAAGAAGTTGGGCAGGATTCTAGAAGGGTCAAGCTTCCTAGCCAATTTGGTGTGTGGTCTATTATCCTGAGGTGGTGTTGTTTCAGGGTTCCACCAGTGTGCCCAGGGCAGGGATGGCAGAAATGGCTGTTCAGGGTACTCGGAGTGGGTGTGGTCCTGTGAAAGGCATGGGGCTGCAGGCCTGAATATGACTGTGCCCTAAGCTGAGCAGTGAGTTGAGTAAAGTTGAGTTTCTAGACCTCTGACCACTTCTGACCGTGTGGAAGTCCCATGCTGCTGTCCAGTGTTGCTGAGCCTTGGATCCTTCTAGAAATTTTTCTCCAATTGCTGTGGAGCTTAGGAAGGTGTATACCTTGTTTGAACACACTCCAAGGCCTGATATGTGTTCCATAAAGCCTGAAACTGTAGACAGCGCTGGCAGGAACATTGATGAAGAAATCCCAGAGGGAGCCTTCACTCAGACAGACTGATGGACAAATACTAGGATTGTGGTAGAGTGTGATATGGCTTTTCTTTTAGAATTTATTGTTGATATATTCTACATGTGATGTTTTCAGCATGTTTGTTGTGTTGATGTATAGATAATTCTACCTGCTCCTGTCCATTAAGAAACCCAGCACCATCAGTAGCTACAGAAGGACAGTATACTCTTGCTTCTTCATTGTTCCTTCCCCTGTAAACCAATGATAAGCCCCTCAAGACACAACAATCCCTCTGGTACTGGAAAGCTTTGGTAAAGGATAAGAAGTCCAGGGAAATGTGCTTTATGGTTGTTTTGTTCCATTGACAGTTCCTATTGTGCAGTGTCTAAGCTGTCCTCCGGCTCATTATTAAGGTTAAGGTAATTTTGAACTCTCGATCCTTCTTCCTCTGCAACTTATGTCTTGACATGGCAGGCTTGCCCAAACCACATCTGGACAATGTGCTGATTTGTTTTATGCTTTGAATGTTTGTTTGTGACAGATACCTTTGTTGTTTCTGTTCTTTGTTGAATGTGGTATTTATGAAAGGCTGGCTTCAGAGACTGGAATAGAAAGGATACCATCAACTTCTATCCTCTGACAGGAATTAGAGAGCAGGACCTGTAGCTCAGTGGTAGAGTATTTGACACAGGATGTCCTAGGTTCAATCCCCAACTCTGCCAAAATGGAAAGGAGGATAGAGGACTATCACAGTTTCTTTTCTAAATGTTTAGAAGAATTTACCATTCATCCTTTATAGTATTCAAAGCCAGACATCTTATTACTCTGGAGGTAGAGGAAAGTGAATGTCCATGAGTTTTAGAGCATCCTGTTATAAGGGTGCACTTATAAGGGTAAACCGGCTCACAAGGTAAAGTGGCTTGACATGCACCTTCATGGTCTGAGTTCAATCCTCAGGAATTCACATGGTTGGAAGAGAGACCTGCTTCCCACAAATTATCCTCTGACCTCCACAGGCACATAGTAGCAAATGCAGTGTGGTGTGTGTGTATGTATATGTGTGTATGTGTGTGAGAGTGAGTGAGTGACTTTTTAAATAACAAAGTCAAGGAGGCTTACACTTGAAGAATGGCACCCAAGGTTGACATTTCTTGCTTTCACATTTATACACTTGTGAAAAATCTTCATAAACATTAATAGGCACCACTCCACATACATACATATGATGTATACAAGAAAGTAACATCTCAAAGCACTGCTTTACATCAGTACTGGAATTCAGGGCACTTGAGCACAGTGTAACATTTCAACAAAGTACAGCTATGCCTTTTTCCAGTTGACCATTAACATGAATTCCTGAGAATGTCTGTGACTGAAATCCACAGGTTAAATAAAAAGTCATGAGTTAATTCATTTCTCTAAGAGCAAAGAAACCCTTGCAAGAAATAACACAAAGAAACTGCAGGAAGTGACAGTTCAAACAGTGTAAATATTTATATATTTTTGGTTCCAGAGGGAAGTTCTATAGGAAACTTGGATATGTCAAATTATAAAGACACAATTTATAAGGGGTAATACGTAGCTAATGTTGTTAATTACAAAGAAGTCACATAAAAGATAGAAAAAAGACAAATAACCCAAGAGGAAAATGTGAATTCTTGTGGTCAAAGCCTTTACAGACATTGAATCTTTTAGTTACCTTTAAGGGAGGTCCTGCTGCTGAATGTCAGGCAGTGAGGGTTGGCAGAAGGGACTGGAAACAATCGCGAGTGTCTCGCTTCTATGATTTACAGGCTGTATAGTGTCAGGAAAAATTCATGGTCCCATACATATTATTTCTCTAAATCCTAGGTCTACAGATGTTTCCCAACATGCCAAGTCTCTAAGTGGGAAGAGATGGTGCTAACTCAGGAATTCATTAGTGTAAACCATGATCTATCTTTCTTGAAGTGTCGATGTCTAAATCCTGCCACCTTGCATTGTGCTTTGACCTGGAGCACCCTGTTGGTTGATAGGAAATGAACCATTAATGACTTGCTTGGTGCGTATTTGCATGTTTGCCTAGTTGGGGGTGTTAAGAGAATCATCATTTAGCAGAGATTTGGTTTTGTCACTAAGGCCCCAATGAACTTTTTTTTTTATGTTTAACTTATAGAACCTCATGAGTACAATTCCTAAGATACTTTCAGTATCATAGCACTCACATGTGTCTTTGTGTGTGTTTTTGTATGTGTGTGACTGCTATGTTTCTGTGTGTATGTTTTTGGTCTTTGCTATTTTGTGGACTCTTCTTTTTCGCACTTTTTATCCCCTTCTCTCTGGTTTCACCTCATAACATTAGATAAGGCAACAGGGTTATAGAGGGTAGAGAGATAGAGATGCCTGAATTTTTCTTTTGTTTCTTCTTTGATCACAACTACTTACAAATTATAAACAACCCCCATTAAGGACCAACAGTACCAACACCCTCTCCAGCCCTCACATGTATGTACCCTATGAAAAGTTCCTGGAAATTCAAATGTCATACAATCACATAAACCATCTGAAGTTGGTGAACCATACTTAAGCTAGAGCATGGTCAGCAGCCACAGAAGTCTGAAGTATCCCAGTATCCCTACACCTAATTTTAAGATGAAAGCTCATTCTTACAATATGTCTGGGTGTTTTCCCCCTAAAACACAAAATTTGCAAATTCTTAACAATGCCACCCTATTTGACTTTGGTACCAATCAGGAGCCCCACTGTTCCCTGACCAAAATGTATACACATGGCCACATCTAGGTAGAACATATGCTTTGCTCACAGATTTGAATTATGAGCAAACTAAATTGCAACCCACTCAACTTATGAGAGATACTTTGGCGATGACCACTTGGGAACTTTTTTTTATGGGTCCCCACATTTGCCTTGTTCTCTGTCCTTGTTATTTTTCTCTCAGTTCTGTGAGCAATTCTGTACCCGTACTAGTTTCTGTTGTACTGGAATAAGGTGATCCATGTTGTGCTTGCTACCATAGAAACAAATGAACACACACACACACAGACACACACACACACACACACACACACACACACACACACACACACACACTGAATCTTTAAACTGCATTTTAGTCAGACATCCAGCATTCTTCTCTCTGTGTAGTGAATGATTCACACATACACAAGGCTGTTGCATTGCTCTTGAGTCTCCATCTGTGTTACACCTAGGTTAAAGGTTAACTTAGAACAGTTAGCAGTGTAACCTGCTGGGCTACTTACAGTGTGCACATTCAGCTTCCTTTCTACTCGATGAAATACGGATGTGCCTCACTAACATAGAACCAAAAAGTGTCCCTCAGTATTCCCATCAGTGGTATTTATTATTAAAGAACTCTAATAATTAATCACTCACCTCCATGGACCTATATGACATATGTTAAAACTACACAAATGCAAAACTCAAAAGGGCATGGTTAAATACAATCTTAATAACCTTTGCAAGACAGTCAACATAGCACACATGTGTATTGTACACATCCACATCACTTTATAACACACACACACATGCACACACACCATACACACACACACACACACACACACACACACCCTCAAAGACTCAAAGAGAGAAAGAGATAGAGCAAATACTACCTTTTAAAAGTAGAATTACTTAAAACGATACATTATCCACGTAATATTCTAAAGTGATGGTACCATATTTCTGCTTGAGATATCATTTGAGGATTATTCAGTACCTACCACTGGAAGAAAAAAGGTCTGAAACTTTGATTCATTCTTCGCAGGTAGAGGTACTAAGGGCCCAGAACTAATTAAAGTCCATATACATATGCATTCTTTTCTGTTCATCTTTTGTTTGAAATGTGTGAGTGCCTGCCTGTATGTTTGTTTGTACACCTCCTGGAATTGGATTTATAGTTGTGATTTATCATGTAGGTGCCAGGAATTGAATGAACTTGTGTCCTTTGCAAGAGGAACACATGCTCTTAACCACTGAGTTATTTCTCTAGCAGTCACAGTCTTGAGAAATCATAAACACTTGCTATGAAATAGACTGAGTGACTTTCAAGCACATACTTTAAAAAAGTGAAGTGAACTCTTCTCATCGGCTCCTCTGAGGAGAGGAACTCCATGATGGGAGGCAAGCTGAGCAAGAAGGGTTACAATGTGAATGAGGAGAAGGCCAAGGACAAAGACAAGAAGGCTAAAGGCGCGGGCACCGAGGAGGAGGGGACCCCAAAGGAGAGAGAACCCCAGACGGCCGCCCACACCACTGAGGTCAAGGAGAGCGCAGAGAAGCCCAAGGACACTCCAGATGGGGAGGCATGGGCTGAGGAAAAGGAGGCCGACCAACAGGCGGCCGGTAAGGAGGAGGCGCCCAAGGCCCAGCCCGAGAAGAGCGAGGGCGCCACGGAGGAGCAGCCCGAGCCCCGGCCAGTGCCTGAGCAGGAGGCGGCCTGGCCCGGGCCCGCGATGGGCGGCGAGACCCCCAAGGCCGGCGAGGCGAGCGCCGAGCGCCGAGGGCACCCGCGCGCCGGATCTCGCACCCCAGGAGGGGGGCGAGGCCAAAAAGACTGAGGCTCCCGCCGCTGGCCGCGAGGGGAAAAGCGACGCGGCCCAGGCGGCTTCAGATTCTAAACCTAGCAGGGCGGAGCCCGCGCCCTGGTCCACAGAGACGCTCGCGGCCTCTGAGGCGCCCAGTTCCGCGGCCAAGGCCCCCCAGGCACCGGTCTCCAGCTCCGAACAAAGCATGGCCTTCAGAGGTCACTCGCAAAGGACCGGTCTCAAGCTCTCTCTGTCTCTGTATCCTATACTAACTTGTTTCAAATTGGAAGTGAGGCTATGTATTGCCCAAGGGATTAAAAAATAAAAAAAAAAGAAAAGAAAAGAAAAGAAAAAAAATAGGAGGATGTGTCCCATCCGGGGAGGGAGGGAGCGGGGAGCATCCAAATAGTATTTTTGTGGGGAAATATCTAATATACCTTCAGTCACCTTGACCAGTCAGTCCTGGATTTTACAGACCATTGTCTGAAAGTACATCATCTGTACCTGAACCGCTATCCCCTAGGCTCCATCCTTTAAAAACCCCAGCATCCCTCCTGTGATACAGCTGGGGAGGAGGGTGTTTGATTTTGCCCACAGGGCCAGTGCCAAGGCAATCAGATCTTTATGAAAGCAGTATTTTCTGTTTCTTTTTTAATCTACAGCCTTTTCTTATTTTTTTTTAACGTTTGTGGATGAATGCCAACTTTCAGACGGAGACCACTTAGCTTGTCCACACTGTATCTCAATGCCAGCCCTCCACTCTTCCTCTCCAGATAGTTTTGGGAGTGACAAACATTCTCTCACCTTACTTAGCCTACCTAGATTTCTCATGACGAGTTAATGCATGTCCGTGGTTGGGTGCACCTGTACTTCTGTTTATTGGTCAGTGGAAATGAAAAATAAAAAGTCTGCATTCGTTGCAGCTCCAGTTTTCTTCCATCTGTGTCTCAGACCCCAACACACCAGCCATTGGAAAATGGAAAATAAATAATAAATAAATAAATAAATAAATAAATAAATAAATAAATGTACAATGGATGCATTGAAATTATATGTAAGAGTATAAATGGCATGAAAGTAATAAAGCTAAGCAATTAAAAAGTAAAAAAAAAAAAAGTGAAGTGAAACATACAAACTGGTGGTTTGAATATGCTTGGCCGAGGAATGGCACTATTAGGCAGTGTGGCTTGGAGGAAGTTTGTCACTATGGGGGTGGGTTTTGAGAGACTGTTCTCTTACCTGCCTGGAATTCAGTCTTCTAGAAGCTTTCAGAAGGCTGTAGAACTCTCAGATCCTCCAGTGTCAAGACTGCCTAGATGCTGGCATGCTCCTGTCTTGATGATAAGGGACTGAAACTCTGAATCTGTAAACCAGCCACAATTAAATGTTGTCCCTATAAGAGTTGTTTTGGTTATGATGTCTGTTTACAGAAGTAAAACCTTAGCTAAGACACAAACAGAAGGGAACAGGTTGCATATGGACATACCTCAAAGGAGAAGTGAGACCAAAACTTCACAAGTATAAATTGAAGATCCTTGGCAAAAAGACAAAACATGTTTAATGGAAGGATTCAGATTCATGAAAATTAAAGATATGCTTCTCTCTAGGCAGAATAATGTGGCAAGAGAAGGAAATTAAAGAAAGCGGTACAAATAGAAAAAGAAGTTAAATTATCTCAATTTGCAGATGATGTGATATTACATTTAAGTGATCCCAAAATGCTACTAGAAAACGTCTAGACAATTTCAGCAAAATGGCAGGACACCACGTCAACTTACAAAATCAGGAGCCTTTCTATACAACACCAACAAATACACCAAGAGATCACGAATATATTCACATTTACAATAGCATCTACAATATAAACTTCAAATACCTAATGAAAGAAATAAGAAAGAAGCTAGAAAGTGAAAAGGTTTAAAATATTTATGCACTGGTAGAATTAATATAGTGAGACTGTCATCCTACCAAAAGTGATTTAAAGCTCAGTGCAATGTTAAAATAAATACCCCCCAAAATTAGTCAAAGAAATAGAAAAATTCTAAAAAATCATACGGAAATAAAAATAACATCAGAAACCAAAGTAATTCTGAGAAAATAGTGGGGAAATTACTAATAAAAAGTTAAAGACACGTCTTGCACCCAAATCCTGTTGGGAAGAGAGCTGCACTTTCAGAAGTACAGACAATCCTGAGAACTCAGGGGAGACCGCCACTTCTGCTCACATTCCTGGCCCAAGAGGACCCTGCCTAGTGCCCTCTGGATACTGGAATATAGGAGCAGTCAATGGCAGGAACCTTCTGGTTTCTGCCTGCACCCAGAAGTGAACTGAACTGGTACCACAGCTCCCTGCACCCAGATCCCATGGAGCAGAGAGCTGGACTCTCAGAAGTGCAGATAATCCTGAGAGCTCAGAGGACACAACTACTTCTGCCCACATTCCCAATCCCATAAGAACCTGCCTAATGCCCTCTGTGCCCTCTGGACACAGGGACCTAGGAGTAGTCAGAGGCAGAACCCTTCTGGTTTCTGCCTGCCCTGAGAGCCAAAAGCCAGTCAGCAGGAGCACCTACACATTTGAGAACAGACAGAAGACCTACTCTTCTGCTCCAAGCGACCCACCTGGTAGCCTTAGGACACACAAAGTCAGGAGTAGCTCTCTGTTCCCAGATCTGGCTGAAAGAAAACAGGTCTACAGGAGTACTGACACACAGGCTAAAAGGAAGGTCAAGTCACTGTCAGAGACAGAAAGACAAGCTAACACCAGAGAAAACCTGATGGCAAGAGACAAGCACAGGAACCTAAGCAACAGAAACCAAGACTAGTTGGCATCATCAGAAACCAGTTCTCCCACCAAAACAAGATTTAGATTCAAAATCACATCTCAGGATGATGATAGAGGACTTTGAGAAGGACATAACTTCCTTAAAGAAATACGGGCCAACACGGCTGAACAAATAGAAGCCCTTAAAGAGGAAACAGAAAATCCCTTAAAGAATTATAGGAAAACACAACCAAACAGGTGAAGGAAGTGAACATAACCATCCAGGTTTCAAAAATGGAAATAGAAACAAAAAAGAAAGCACAAAGGGAGACAACCCTGGAGATAGAAAGCCTAGGAAAGAGATGAGGAGTCACAGATGCAAGCATCACTAACATAATACAAGAGCTAGAAGAGAGAATCTCAGGGGCAGAAGATACTATAGAAAACAGCAACATAACCATCAAAGATAATGTAAAATGCAAAAAGCTCCTCTAAAACATCTAGGAAATCTGGGGCACAATGAGAAGATCAAACCAAAGGATAATAGGTATAGAAGAGAGCAAAGATTCCTAACGTAAAGGGTCACTAAATTTCTTCAACAAAATTATAGAGGAAATCTTCCCTAACCTAAAGAAAGAGATGACCATAAACATACAAGAAGCCTATAGAACTCCAAATGGATTGGACCAAAAAGGAATTAACTCTTGTCACATAATAGTCAAAATACCAAATGAACAAAACAATGAAAATGTATTAAAAGCAGTATGGGAAAAAGGTCGAGTAACATAAAAAGGTGAACCTATCAGAAATACAGCAGACTTCTCACCAGATTCTATGAATGCCAGAAGGTCCTGGGCAGATGTCATACAGACCCTAAGAGAACAGAAATGCCAGCCCAGGCTACTATATCCAGCAAAACTCTCAACTAACATAAATAGAGAAACCAAGATATTCAATGAGAAAACCAAATTTACACAATATCTTTCTACAAATCCAGCCCTACGAAGGATAATAGATGGAAAACTCAAATACAAGGAGGGAAACTACTCCACAGAAAAAAGCAAGAAAGTAATCTCCTTGCAATAAAACCAAAAGAAGAGAGACACACAAACAGAATTCCAGTTTTAAATATGAAAAGAACAGGAAGCAACAATCACTAGTCCTTAATATATCTCAACATCAATGGACTCAATTCCCCCCGAAAAAAGACATAGACTAACAGACTGGATATGTAAAGAGGACCCAACACTTTGCTGCTGCAGGAAACACACCTCAGAGACAAAGACAGACACTACCTCAGGGTAAATGGCTGGAAAACAAATTTCCAAGCAAATGGCTGGAAGAAACAAGCTAGAGTTGCCATTCTAATATGAAATAAAATTGACTTTCAACCAAATGTCATCAAAAAAGATAAGGAAGGATATTTCATATTCATCAAAGGAATAATCCACCAAGATGAACTCTCAATCCTAAATATCTATGCTCCAAATGCAAGGGCATCTACATTCATAAAAGAAACCTTATTAAAGCTCAAATTACATATTGTATCTCACAAAATAATAGTAGGAGATTTCAACACCCCATTCTCATCAATGGATAGATCATGGAAACAGAAACTAAACAGAGACATAGAGAAACTAACAGAAGTTATGAACCAAATGGATTTGACAGATATTTTTGAACATTTCATCGTAAAACAAATGGATATACCCCTTTCTCAACACCTCATGGTACATTCTACAAAATTGATCATATAATCAGTCACAAAGCAGGCCTCAACAGATACAAGAGGATTGAAATAATCTGACATATCCTATCAGATGACCACGTGGTAAGGCTGGTCTTCAATAAAACAAAAGTGACAGAGAGCCCACATATACATGGAAGTTGAACAATGCTTTATACTGTGATAACTTGGTCAAGGAAGAAATAAAGAAAGAAATTAAAGACTTTTTAGAATTTAATGAAAATAAAGAAACAACATACCTAAACTTATGGGACACAATGAAAGCAGTGCTAAGAGGAAAACTCATAGTTCTGAGTGCCTCCAAAAAGAAACAGGACATAACATACATTAGCAGCTTGGCAGCATGCCTAAAAGCTCTAGAACAAAAAGAAGCAAATACACCCAGGAGGAGTAGAAGGCAGGAAATAATCAGACTCAGGGCTGAAATCAACCAAGTAGGAACAAAAAAGGAGTATAAAATGCATCAACAAAACCAGAAGATGGTTCTTTGAGAAAATTAACAAGATAGAGAAACCTTTAGCCAGACTAACCAGAGGCACAGAGAGCATATCCAAATTGACAAAATCAGAAATGAAAAGGAATTAACAAGGAATTCTGAGGAAATTAGAAAAATCATCACATCCTATTACAAAAGCCTATATTCAACAAAACTGGAAAATCTTGATGAAATGGAAAATTTTGTAGACAGATACCAGGTACCAAAGGAAATCAGGATCAGATAAACCATCTAAACTGGCCCATAACTCCCAAGAAATAGAAGCAGTTATTAAAAGTCCCTCAAATAAAAAGAGCCCAGGACCAGATGGGTTTAGTGCAGAATTCTATCAGACTTTCATAGAAGAAAATACTGTCAAACTATTTCACAAAATACAAACTAAAGGAATACTACCCAATTCTTTCTATGAAGCCACAATTATGCTTATACCTAAACCCTTCAGGTATAAAAAGAACTTCAGACCAATTTCCTTATGAAGATCAATGCAATAATACTCAATAAAATTCTCGCAAACAAAATCCAAGAACACATCAAAAAGATCATCCATCGTGATCAAGTAGGCTTCATCCCAGAGATACTGGAATGGTTCAATATACCGAAATCCATCAACATAATCCACTATGTAAACAAACTCAAAGAAAAAGAAAACACATGATCATTCCATTAGTTAGTGAGAAATCACTTGACAAAATTCAACACCTCTTCATGAGAAGTCTTGGAAAGATCAGGAAATCAAGATCCATACCTAAACATAGTAAAAGCAACATACAGCAAACCAGTAGCCAACATTAAATTAAATGGAGAAAAACTTGAAGCAATCCCATTAAACTCAGGGACTAGGCAGGGCTGCCCACTCTCTTGCTACTTATTCAATATAGTACTTGAAGTCCTATTCAGAGCAATCAGACAACACAATGAAGTCAAAGGGATACAAATTTCAAAGGAAGAAATCAAAATATCACCATTTTCAGATGATATGACAGTATACTTAAGTGACCTCAAAAGTTCCACCAGAGAACTACTAAGCCTGATAAACAACTTCAGCAAAGTGGCTGGATATAATATTAACTCAATGAAAAATCTTCCTCTACTCAAAGTATAATCAGGCTGAGAAAGAAATTAGGGAAATGGCACACTTTACAACAGTCATAAATACCATAAAATACCTCGATGTAACTCTAAAAAGGAAGTGAAAAACCCATATGACAAGAACTTCAAGTCTCTGAAGGAAGAAATTGAAGAAAATTTCAGAAGATGGAAAAATCTCCCATGCTCATGGATTGTCAGGATTAATATAGTAAAAATGGTTATTTTGTCAAAAGCAATCTACAGATTCAATGTAATCCCTATCAAAATTCCAACTCAGTTCTTCATAGAATTAGAGGGAACAATTTGCAAATTCATTTGGAATAACAAAAAGCCCAGGATAGTGAAAACTATCCTCAAGAATTAAAGAAGTGCTACGGGAACCACCATCCCTGACCTCAAGCAGTATTACAGAGCAATAGTCATAAAAGCTGTATGGTATTGGTATAGAGACAGGTAGGTAGATCAGTGGAGTAGTTCAAAGACACAGAAATGAACCCACACACCTATGGTCACTTGATCTTTGACAAAGGAGTCAAAAACCATCCAATGGAAAAAGGATAGCATTTTCAACAAATGGTGCTTTTTCAACTGAAGTCAGCATGTAGAAGAATGCAAATCAACCCATTATTATCACCTTGTACAAAGCTTAAGTTCAAGTGGATCAAGGACCTCCACATTCACCCAGATACACTCAAACTAATAGAAGAAAAAGTGGGGAAGAACCTCAAAGACATTTGGGCAGTGGGACAAATTTTCTGAACAGAACACCAATGGTTTATGCTCTAAGATTAAGAATTAACAAATGGTACCTCATAAAACTGCAGAGTTTCTGTAAGGCAAAGGTCACTGATATTAGGACAAAACGGCAACCAACAGATTGCAAAAAGATCTTTAGCAGTCCTTTATCCAATAGAGGGCTAATATCCAAAATATACAAGACTCAAGAAGTTAGACTCCAGAGAGACAAATAACCGTATAAAAATGGGGTCCAGAGCTAAACAAAGAATTCTCAGCTGAGGAATATTGAATGGCTGAGAAGTACCTAAAGAAATGTTCAACATCCTTAGTCATCAGGGAAATGCAAATCAAAACAAACCTGAGATTCCACCTCATGCCAGTCAAAAACTCAGGTGACAATATATGCTAGTGAGGATGTAGAACAGAGGAACATTTCTCTATTGTTTGTGGGATTGCAAACTGCTACAATCACTCTTGAAATCAGTTTGGAGGTTCCTCAAAAAATTGGACATTGCATTACCTGAGGACCCAGCTATACCTCTCCTGGGCATATACCCAAAAGATGCTCTAACATAGAACAAGGATGTATACTCCACTCTGTTCATAGCAGCCTTATTTATACTAGCCAGAAGCTGTAAAAAAACCAAGATGCCCTTCAACAGAGGAAATGATACAGAAAATATCATATATCTACATATTGGTATACTACTCACCTATCAAAAATAATGAGTTCATGAAATTCATAGGCAAATGGATGGAACTTGAAAATATCATCCTGCATGAGGTAACCCAGTCACAGAAAAACACACATGGTTTACACTCACTGATAAGTGAATATTAGCCCAAAAGCTCAAATTACCCAAGATACAATATACAGATCACATGAACCTCAAGAAGAAGGATTACCAAAGTGCAGACGCTTCAGTGTTTCTTACAAGGGGGAACAAAAATATTTATAGTGGGGATATGGAGACAAATGTTGCAGCAGAGACAGAAGGAATGGCCATATGGAGCCTGCCCCATGTGGGGATACAGCATGTGTATGTGTATGTGTATGTATAGGTATAGGTATAGGTATAGGTATAGGTATAGGTATAGGTATAGTTATAGGTATAGGTATAGGTATAGGTATAGGTATAGGTATAGGTATAGGTATAGGTATAGGTATAGGTATAGGTATAGGTATAGGTATATATGTCTCTAACTATTTATAGCCACCAAAACTAGGTTGTTATCTATGAAATCAAGAAGTACATGATGACAGGTCCCTGATACATCTGTCTCCTGAGAGGCTCAAGAAGAGCGTGACAAATACAGAGGTGGATGCTTGCATTCAACCATTGAACTTAAAATGGGATCCACATTGGAGGAGTTAGAGAAAGGATTAATGGAGCTGAAGGGGCTTGCAACCCCATAAGAAGAACAAAACCAACCAACCATTGCTCTCAGGGATTAAACTCTATCTAAAGAGTACACATGGACATATCTATGGCTTCAGCTGCATATGTAGCAGAGGATGGCCTTGTGGGTTCCAGTGGAAGGAGAAGTCCTTCTTTCTGCCAAGGCAGGACCCCCAATGCAGGGGAATGTCACGGGCAGTGGAATGGGGGTGGTTGGGGAAGGGAAATAATACCCTTATTGAAGAAATGGAGGGGACTGGATAGGGAGCTTTGGGTCAGGGAACTGGGAAAGGGAATAACATTCAACATGTAAGTAAAAAATATCCAATTTTTTAGGAAAAAATAACTTCCAAGACACATTATACAGCTAAAGTAACACTACTATTTTAAAAATTCAGTATCAACAGAGACACAGAGAAACTAACAGAAGTTATGAACCAAATGGACCTAACAGATATCTACAGAACGTTTCATCCTAAAACAAAAGACTATACCTTCTCAGCACCTCATGATACCTTTCCCAAAATTGACCATATAATCAGTCACAAAACAGGCCTCAACAGATACAAGAAGATTGAAATAATCCCATACATCTTATCAAATTACCACAGACTAAGATTGGTCTCCAGTAACAACAAAAATGACAGAAAGCTTGCATAAACATGGAAGCTGAACAACGTTCTGCTCGATGACAACTTGTTCAAGGAAGAAATAAAGAAATTGAAGACTTTTTAGAATTTAATGAAAATGAAGACACAAAATACCTAAACTTATGGGACACAATATAACAGTGCTAAGAGGAAAACACGTAGCTCTGAGTGCCTCCAAAAGAATCTGGAGAGAGCATACATTTGCAGCTTGACTGTACACCTAAAAGCTCTAGAACAAAAAGAAGCAAATAAACCCAAGAGTAGTAGAAGGCAGAAAATAAGCAAACTCAGGGCTGAAATCAACCAAGTAGAAACAATAAGGACTATGCAAAGAATCAACAAAATCAGGATCTGGTTCTTTGAGAAATTCAACCAGATAGATAAACCCTTAGCCAGACTTATCAGAGCGCACACAGATAGTGTCCATATTAACAAAATCAGAAATGAAAAGGGAGGCATAACAACAGAAATTGAGGAAATTCAAAAAATCGTCAGATCTTACTACAAAAGACTATATCAACAAAACTAGAAAATCTTGATGAAATGGACAATTTTCTAGACAGAAGCCAGGTAACAAAGTTAAATCAGGATCAGATAAACCATCTAAACAGGCCTATAACTGTTAACGTAATAGAAGCAGCCATTAAAAGTCTCCCAATGAATAAAAGCCCTGGACCATGGGTTTAGTACAGAATTTTATCAGCCCTTCATACAAGACCTAATATCAATACTGTCTAAATTATCCCACAAAATAGAAACAGAAGTTGCTCTTCGCAATTCCTGCTATGAAGCCATGATTATGCTTATACCGAAAGCACACAAAGAACCAAAAAAGAAAGAGAACTTAAGGCCATTTTTCCTTATGAGTGTTTAGGCAAAAATACTAAAAAAATTTTTTCACGAATGAATCTAAGAATTTTTCAAAACGATCATCCATCATGATCAAGTAGGCTTCCTCCCAGTGATACAAGGATGGTTCAATATACATCAACCTAATCTTCTATATAAACAAACACAGAAAAAATGACATGAACATCTCATTATATGCTGAGAGTGCATTTGACAAAATTCAACATCCGTTCATCTTAAAAGACTTGGAAAGATCAGGAATTCAAGGCCCATGCCTATACACAGTAAATCAGTATGCAGCAAACCAGTAGCCAGCATTAAAGTAAATGGAGAGAAACTTGAAGCAATCCCCCTAAAATCAGGGACTGGACAAGGCTCCCCACTCTTTCCCTACTTATTCAATACAGGACTTGAAGTCCTAGACAGAACAATCAGACAACAAAAGGAGGTCATAGGGATACAAATTAGAAAGGAAGAAGTCAAACTGTCACTATTTGAAAATGATATGATAGTATACTTATGTGAAACCAAAAGTTCCACCAGAGAGTTGTAAGCCTGATTAACAACTTCAGCAAAGAGGCTGTGTATAAAATTAACTCAAACAAATCAGTAGTCTTCCTCTAATCAAAGGATAAACAGGCTGAGAAAGAAATTAGGGAATTGATACCTTCAAAATAGACCCCATATGAACAACAATGCCAACCAACCAGAGCTTCCAGGGACTAAGCCACTACCTAAAGACTATACATGGACTGTCCCTGGGCTCCAACCTCATAGGTAGCAATGAATAGCCTAGTAAGAGCACCAGTGGAAGGGGAAGCCCTTGGTCTGCCAAGACTGAACCCCCAGTGAACGTGATTGATGGGGAGAGGGTAGTAATGGGAGGAGGATGGGGAGGGAACCACCCATAGAGAAAGGGAGGGGGAAGGGCTAGGAGGATGTTGGCCCAGAAACTGGGAAAGGGAATAACAATGGAAATGTAATAAGAAATACCCAAGTTAATAAAGAAGAAGAAAAAAATCTATAGAAAAATAGGCACAAATAACAAAAAATACTTTGGTGTGACTCTAACCAAGCAAGTGAAAGATCTGTATGACAGGAACTTCAAGTCTCTGAAGAAAGAAATTGAAGAAGGTCTCAGAAGATGGAAAGATCTCCCATGCTCATGGATTGGCAGGATTAATATTGTAAAAATGGCCATTGTTCCAAGCACAATCTACAGATTCAATGTAATCCCCATCAAAATTCCAACTCAATTTTTCATAGAGTTTGAAAGAGCAATTTGCAAATTCATTTGGAAAAGCAAAAGACTCAGGATAGCAAAAATTATCTTCTACAATAAAATCACTTCTGGGGGAATCACTATCCTTGACCTCTAGCTGTATTACAGAGCAATAGTGATAAAAATTGTATGGTCCTGTCCCAGGTTGCTCCTCAGTTCCTGTGTCCAGAGGTCTCGAGGTGACCTCTTCCTCTTGGGCCAGGATTGTGAGCAGAAGTGGTTGTCTCCCCTGAACTTTCAGGATTGTCTGCACTTCTGAGGTGGACAGCTCTCTCTCCCCCATGTGGTTTGTGTACAGAGAGCTGTGGGACTGGGTCAAATCTGGGTGCAGATGGAAACTGGAAGCAGCACTCTGATTTATAATACCCAGCATCTCAAAAGAACCAGGATATCTTTCAACAGAGGAATGGATACAGAGAATGTGGTACATTTACACAATGGAGTACTACTCAGCTATTAAAAACAATGACTTCATGAAATTCAAAGCAAATGTATGGAAATAGAAAATATCATCCTGAGTGAGGTAACTCAATTACAAAAAAAAAAAAAAAAACCCCACACACATGGTATGCACTCACTTATAAGTGGATATTAGCCCAAAAGCTTGGTGTACCCAAGATACAATCTATAGCCTATACGAAGGTCAAGAGGAAGGACCACCAAACTGCAGATGCTTTAGTCCTTCTGAGAAGGTGGAAGAAAAATATTCTTGGAGGAGACACGGAGATGAAGTGTGGAGCAGAGACTAAAGGAATGGCCATTCAGAGCCTGTCCCACCTGGGGATACAGCCCATGTACATACAATCACCAAATTCAAACAATATTGAGATGTCAAGAAGTGCATGCTGACAGGAGCCTGATATAGCTGTCTTGTGAGAGGCTCTTCCAGAGCATGACCAAGACAGAGGTGGACACTCACAGCTAACCATTGAACATAGGATGGGGTCCCCATTGGAGGAGTTAGAGAAGGGATTATTGGAGTTGAAGGGGTTTGCAACCCCATAAGAACAACAATACCAACCAACCAGTGCTCTCAGGGATTAAACCCCTATACAAAGAGTAAACATGGACAGTCCATGGCTCCAGCTGCATATGTAGCAGAGGATGGCCTTATTGGGCACCAGTGGAAGGAGAAGCCTTTGGTAATGCCAAGTCTCACCTTGCCCTGCCCCCCACCCAGTGTAGGGGAATGTCAGGACAGGGAGGCAGGAAGGAGTGTGTGGATGGCTGGTAGAATACCCTCATAGACAAAGGGGGGTGGTGGTAGAATAGGCATTTATTGAAGAGAAACCAGGAAAGGGGGATAATACTTAAAATGTACATACAAAATACCCAATAAAAATTCAATATAATAGAATAAAAAGAGACATGTTGATGAATGAAACTGAAGACCCAAACATGAGTACTTGAAAATATATCCATCTGATATTTGATGAAAAGATAAAACCATACACTAAAGAAGAATAGTGTCTTCAGCAAATGATGCTAGGAAAACTGAATATCCACATGTACAAAAATGAAAGTAAACCTCTATATATCATCCTGTATAAAAACTAGACTCAAGTGGATCAAAGACCTCAATTTGAATCCTGAAATATTGAAACTGTTTGAGCAGTATCATGCAGGATTTACATGGAAAAAATAATTTTCTGAAAGCTCAATAGGACATTTACCCAGGAATTAATTATTTACCTGGGAATTATGATATCAAAAAACTAAAAACTTCTCTACAGCTAAGGAAACAGTACATTGAGTAAAATAGAAACCCACAGAATGGGATATAATCTTTGCTACTTATTCTTCTGAAAGAAAGTTAATATCCAAGCTATATAAAGAACTCAGAAAGAACAGTCAAAGGAAACATGAGCTAGGAATTAACAAATGAGCTAAAATATCTAAACAGAATTTTCAACTCAGGAAACAAACACAACACAGATCAGTTAAAAAAAATGTTCAGTATCTCTGCAATTAGGGAAGTGCACATTGAAACAGACTTGAGATTTCATCTTGCCCCAGTCAGAATGGCTAAGACAACAGATCAACTAGCAAATGTTGAGGAGCTTGTGGGAAGAGGGAACCCTCATTCATTGTTATTCAGAATGAAAATTGGTGCAACCATCCTAGAAATCAATATGGTGATTTCACAAAAATCTTAAAAAATTAAATACAGTATATGATCCATATATACCACTCCTTGGCTTATGCCGAAAGGAAGGAACATGCTACTTCACAATATACTTGTCAGCCATGGTCAGTACACATGGTCATTCACACTACCTAGACAGTGAAAACCACCTAAGTGTCATGCAACACATGAAAAGATAATGAAATATAGCAATATACACAATAATATTCCAATTAGCCTTAACAAAAACATTAGATCATGAAGTTTTAGGTAAATGGGTAGAACTAGAAAATATTATATTGAATGACGTAACGCAAAATGAGGTAAACCAGACATGTTACATTTCTCTCATCTGTAGTTCTGTCAGATGGGAGTCTACACTTCTTCATGTGTCAGCATGCAACAAGTAACCACAGAAACAAAGAAACTATAAAGGGGCTATTGGGATAAGGGGATTAGGAGTTATGAGAGGAATAGCAAAAGACAGTGATGTGAGGTGAAAACGGAAAAATGAGGGAGGAGAATCCAGCTTCTGGGTACAAAGGAAGGTCAATACAGAAGATGGGGATGAATGACAAATAACATCAAGGTTGTTTGAAAAAGTCTCAAGGAAACATTATTTCATATATATCTAAAATTATAAGCATATAAGTGTATAAGTGTATGAAGCATACAAGTACATGAAGATGCTTAAATTAAAATATGGCACTAGATCTGGCAGTGTGTCCCCTAAGAACCACTGACTAAGAAAAACTTAGTTCCAATACCGGGGACAAGGAATATCCTGTAGAAAAGTTCATCAAGGTAGTCCTTGTAGTAACAGCAAGAGTGTAGTAACTCCTAAAACAATGTAGACTCTGACAGTTGCCCTCAGTTGCCTGTTAGTGAAGATATGTCCCTATTGCAGAAGATACCACACACTTAAGATAGAGGTGTCAGTTGATACAAACTGGATATAATCTGGAAGATTCTTACTGCAGTCTACCTTCCATGGTATCAAAAAATACTAAGTAAGCTGCCAAGGGAGGGAAGTAATTAACAATACTACTCACCTGTGGCACACATGGACCACAACAATGACCAGCATGACAAGATGTCCATAAAGGTACAGGGATTGACACATGTTGGTGATTGAAGATGATGAAAACCCTGCCTGGCACTAGAAGCACAGCCACCTTCCTAGGTGTTGTGTGACAGGACTTTTCCTCATTAGATGCTACACACATGTTTTCTCATACGCTGGAGAGGGAGTCTAAAATAGACCAAAGTATGATGCCACCAAAGTCCAACTTGGTCAACTAATGTTTTATTGGGGTTTCTCATAGGAGTATGGTTGGTAGGTTACTTACAGGAACAGAAATGACTCAAAGCTGCATCACCACCCCAGCGTGAATGACAACTCACAAAAGCTGTGAACCTAAAGCATAGTACGAAGCTTACAGGCCATTCAACAGTGTGGAGACTGTCCTTTCCAAGTGATTGAGTGATTCTCTGGGTCTAAGCATCTTCTGGGCAGTTCTGCTGCTTTCCTCTTTCAGCAGCTGGTCTGATCTCAGTCTTCTTTGTATCCTGACTTGTTTGGTAGTGACACATAGGAACTTTATTGCTACTCTGGGAGAGAGGGAATCTGGCTACCCTAAAGAATATGGTCCCTTTCTGGGTCTTTCTATTTTGAGTTGTTTACTTTTTTGCTTGAGGCGCTTCCCTGCATATCACAATGTTTATAAGTTAGAGGAAACTGTTACACAGTACTAGGGTAAGTGAAGTGATGGATTGTAGAAGAGAATCTACGATCACTACCTTGTTACACCAGCATAATTTCTAACTACATTCTAAATCATATCCTTATATTCACATATAATTATAATTATTACCTTCGTCAAAGAAGCTGTTTTTTTTAAAGCAAATCACACAGATAACAACTGTATCCAATATCACAAAGATCAACTAATTGTACAAAGCCTAGTCCCAGTGTATACAACTATCCAATATCTCCTTATCTATGACTCATGGAGCATCACAGTTGAGATTGAAGAAAGATTTCAAGAGCTAGAAAAACAAGAAGTCGGCTTTGAAGCAGTCTTTTATTATAACAGCTGCTAAACAAAATCTGAACTTAGCAATATCGAAAGACATGCTAATGAGGTAGGGAAAAAGAAATCTGATAGGGTCTCATTCCTGTGAAAGTAACTACAGCCACTTAATGAATGCTGAGGGAAGGCGTCTTTCTCAGGGGTGAGCTAAATAATTGGCTGTCCAGAACAAAGTGGTCAGCCTTGAAGCCCTATATATAGAAACAAGAAAAGAAGACCCGGCAAGTTATTTTTTTTCTTTCTTTTTTTCTTTCTTTTTTCTGGAGCTGGGGACCAAACCCAGGGCCTTGTACTTGCTAGGCAAGCACTCTACCACTGAGCTAAACCCCCAACCCCCTGGCAAGTTATATTTAGATACTTTGGCATTCACAAACATACATATATATGTTATAATAATTGAGGAAGACGAGCTATTAATTTGAGAGTTGGAAGGCAGGGGAGAACTTACAAGGAGGAAACTTGGGAGGGGCTAGAGGAGAAAGGGAAGAGGGAAAGTGATATAATTATATTTTAATTAAAATGTATAATTAAAATAAAATGTAAGAAAAAAACTCTTATGCTTTAAAAGTGCAGCCAAAAAAGTGAAATAAAACTGAGGAGAATCAGCAACAGGACATGATGAAATATTTGCAAGTACATCAGATAAAACTGTTTGAGCATTATTTAAAGGAGTCTTCAAGTTAGATAATAAAAACAGCAAGTAGTCCACTTTAAGAAAAAAAAACAAAAATACTAATCTTCTATATTTAGTTTATCTGTGACAGGGAGAAATGTTTCAAGGTATACAATAGAAGAAAGAGAAAGGTGCTTACATAGACTGACCTGCTTTTCACGAGCCAAAAATGTGCTGAGAAAAGCACATGGCAGGAACAAGGGTGGCAGAGACTTTCTCTTCCTATTCATTATTCAGAAACTTTTCTTGCTCAGGGAAATCACTTGGCAATCAACTATGATTCTGTTTCAAAGTTGTAGCTTTCTCAGTCTTCCTGTGTAACTTATCAAATCCACTGCTTTGATACTTCAAGTCCTTACATTTCATAATATCTTCTCCAGCCCATGTAACATGTACCATTGAGTGAACATATTGCCTTATTCATCAAGGCTACTGTAATTAGTAACACTGGCAGTGGAGTTTTGGCAGGAAAATTGATTTCCAGCCTTTCACTCTGAGGTAGTGTCTGTCTTTGTCTCTGAGGTGTGTTTCCTGTAGGCAGCAGAATGCAGGGTCCTTGTTGTGTATCCAGTTTGTTAATCTATGTCTTTTTACTGGGGAGTTGAGGCCATTGATGTTGAGAGATATTAAGGAATAGTGATTATTGCTTCCTGTTATATTCATATTTGGATATGAGGTTATGTTGGTGTGCTTTTCTTCTCTTTGTTTTGTTGCGAAGACGATTAGTTTCTTGCTTCTTCTAGGGTATAGCTTGCCTCCTTATGTTGGGCTTTACCCTTTATTATCCTTTGTAGTGCTGGATTTATAGAAAGATAATGTGTAAATTTGGTTTTGTCATGGAATATCTTGGTTTCTCCATCTATATTAATTGAGAGTTTTGCAGGATACAGTAACCTGGGCTGGCATTTGTGTTCTCTTAGGGTCTGTATGACATCAGTCCAGGATCTTCTGGCTCTCATAGTCTCTGGCGAAAAGTCTGGTGTGATTCTGATAGGTCTGCCTTTATATGTTACTTGACCTTTTCCCCTTACTGCTTTTAATATTCTTTCTCTGTTTTGTGCGTTTGGTGTTTTGACTATTATGTGACGGGAGGAGTTTCTTTTCTGGTCCAATCTATTTGGAGTTCTGTAGGCTTCTTGTATGTTTATGGGTATCTCTTTCTTTAGGTTGGGGAAGTTTTCTTCTATGATTTTGTTGAAGATATTTACTGGTCTTTGAGCTGGGAGTCTTCCCTCTCTTCTATACCTATTATCCTTAGGTTTGATCTTCTCATTGAGTCCTGGATTTCCTGTATGTTTTGGCCCAGTAGCTTTTACCGCTTTACATTATCTTTGACAGTTGAGTTGATGATTTCTATGGAATCTTCTGCTCCTGAGATTCTCTCTTCCATCTCTTGTATTCTGTTGGTGAAGCTTGTATCTACAGCTCCTTGTCTCTTCTTTTGGTTTTCTATATCCAGGGTTGTTTCCATGTGTTCTTTCTCGATTGCTTCTATTTCCATTTTTAATTCCTTCAACTGTTTGATTGTGTTTTCCTGGAATTCTTTCAGGGATTTTTGTGACTCCTCTCTATGGGCTTCTACTTGTTTATTTATGTTTTCCTGGAATTCTTTCAGGGATTTTTGTGATTCCTCTCTGTAGGCTTCTACTTGTTTATTAATGTTTTCCTGTGTTTCTCTAAGGGAGTTCTTCACATCTTTCTTGAAGTCCTCCAGCATCATGATCAAATATGATTTTGAAACAAGATCTTGCTTTTCTGGTGTGTTTGGATATTCTGTGTTTGCTTTGGTGGGAGAATTGGGCTCCGATGGTGCCATGTAGTCTTGGTTTCTGTTGCTTGGGTTCCAGCGCTTGCCTCTCGCCATCAGATTATCTCTAGTGTTACTTTGTTCTGCTATTTCTGACAGTGGCTTGACTGTCCTATAAGCCTGTGTGTCAGGAGTGCTGTAGACCTGTTTTCCTGTTTTCTTTCAGCCAGTTATGGGGACAGAGTGTTCTGCTTTCGGGCGTGTAGTTTTTCCTCTCTACAGGTCTTCAGCTGTTCCTGTGGGCCTGTGTCTTGAGTTCACCAGGCAGGTCGCTTGCAGAAGAAAAGTTGTTCTTACCTGTGGTCCCGAGCCTCAAGTTTGCTTGTGGGGTGTTGCTTATGAGCTCTCCGGGGCGGCCGCAACCAGGAAGATCTGCGCTGCCCTTTCCAGGAGCTTCCGTGCACCAGGCTTCCAGATGGCGTTTGGTGTTTTCCTCTGGAATCAGTAATGTGTGCAGAGTGCAGTCTCTTCTGGTTTCCCAGGCATGTCTGCCTCTCTGAAGGTTTAGCTCTCCCTCCTACGGGATTTGGGTGCAGAGAACTGTTTATCTGGTCGATCCCTTCAGGTTCTGGGGGTGTCTCAGACGCAGGGGACCCGCTGCTGCTGTGCCCTTATCCAAGGGAACTCAGAGGCCATATACAGTTTCCTCTTGAGCCAGGGATGTGGGCAGGGGTGGGCAGTGTTGGTGGTCTCTTCCGCTCTTCAGTCTCAGGAGTGCCCTCCTGTCCAGGTGGTGAGGGCTCTCTCCCACGGGGTTTGGGAGCAGAGACCTGCTGTGGGCAGGGATCCACAGGTTTTGGACTCCCACTAAATACCGGAAGTGTACGGTCCTAGAGGAATTTTGCCTCTGTGTGTCTTGAGTTCACCAGGCAGGTCACTTGCAGCAGAAAAGTTGGCCTTACCTGTGGTCCCGAGGCTCAAGTTTGCTCATGGGGTGTTGCTTATGAGCTCTCCGTGGCGGCCGCAACCAGAAAGATCTGTGCCACACTTTTTGACCCATTTTTTTCTTCTTGTACAAAGCTCAATTCCAAGTGGATCAAAGATCTCCTCATAAAACCATATTCACTGAAACTAATAGAAGAAAAATGGGGAAGAGTCTTGAACACATCGGCACAGGGGAAAGTTTCCTGAACAAAACACCAATGGCTTATGTCTAAGATCAAGAATTGACAAATGGGACCTCATAAAAATGCAAAGCTTCTGTAAGGCAAAGGACACTGTGGTTAGGACAAAAATGGCAACCAACAGATTGAGAAAAAGATCTTTACCAATCCTATATCTAATAGAAGGCTACTATCTAATATATACAAAGAACTCTTCATAGTCTTTAGAGAACCAAATAATCTTATTAAAAAAATGGGGTCTAGAACTAAACAAAGAATTCTCAGTTGAGGAATACTGAATGGCTGAAAATCACCTAAAAAAATTTCAGCATCCTTAGTTGTCAGGGAAATCAAAACAACCCTGAGATGGCGAGGATGTGGGGAAATAGGAACACTCCTCTATTGTTGGTGGGATTGCAAGCTGGTACTGAAAGGAAAATTATACGAATTTAAGGTTTAAAAATATTAAAACTAAAAGAGTAAGCCCCAAAAGCCATATACTCAGGGCTAAGCCCTGCTGCCAGGAATAACAGGCCATAAAGATAAAGAAAAGGAATGCAAGAGAACTACTTTGCTTATCACCCTGTGTGAGTAACTGTTCTTTGTTCTGCCCCTGTGATGTTTATTTAAGCCCCTACTTGTGCTTTCCAGCCATTGCATCCTTCAGAGAGCACTCCAGGAAACCCGTGGCCCAAGCCTAACCAGAGGTGTTTCAAATACAGATGCTTCATCAATTCTGACAAACTTTAAAAAATAATGAGGACCTGAAGACCCTGATTTAGTAGCTCTCCTGATTTAGTAGCTCTGTTCCAGGAACCAGGGGGCCATAAATCCTTCTGGGTCCCCTTATCTCCTGGAGCCATAAACCAGTCCTGTGACTTGGGTGCAACCCCTTTGACATCCCCATCCCCTGGGCTCACAGCCTCTGCCTTTAAATGCTCTTTCTCCCAGCCTCTCAGGGGTGGAGACCTCTGTCTCCTGCGGGATACCTGTCGGCCGGAGATCTCTGTAATATGTCTCCTTAATAAACCTCGCCTTTATTTATTACATCCAAAATGGTCTCTCTGTGTCTGGGGTCTGAGATTTCCCAAGACTTGAGTAAGGGTCTCTCTGCGTGGGATCTTTCAGTACAACCACTCGGAAGAGGGGGTGGATAAGGGATAACATTTGAAATGCAAGTACGTAAAATATCCAAGAAAAATAAAATTAAAAGAAAACAAAACACCCCCCCCCAAAATGTTAGTGACTATAAGATGCTTGATTTATACCAGTTTTAATAAAAAGGAAGAAAAAGAAGAAGGAGGAGGAGGAGGAGGAGGAGGAGGAGGAGGAGGAGGAGGAAGAGGTGGAGGAGAAGAAAGAAAGAAAGAAAGAAAGAAAGAAAGAAAGAAAGAAAATCACCTACAAACTCGCATACTTGCAAATCTTTTAGAGGCATTGTGTTTTGTTTTGTTTTTAATTCAGAATTCCTCTTCCCAAATAACTCTAACTTGCTTAAAGTTGACAATAAAGTAGCCAGGATACCGCTGAGCCTTGAAAGAATTACAAAATTGAGACTGTACGTTTGAGATTGTGAAAGCAGCCAGTCACAAAAGAACCTGAGTGACTGTACTTGCAGGAAATGTGGAGAATTGACAAATCTATTTCCAGTTTTAAAGAGTCATAGATGAGTCATGTGGGGGATGGAAGGACTCAGAAGGTAGATGAAGACGACAGGATTTCTTTGAGAAGTGATGACAGTATTTTAACATGGAAGGAGGCAAAAACCTGTGAACATACTGAAAATCCCTCAACTAATACATTTTGATCATATTCTTTTCCTCCCCCAAATACTCCCAGATTATCTTCAAAGTACTTTTATTTCCTTGTCTTAAAAACAAAACAAAACCAAAATGTAAAAGTACAGATTCAATTAAGCAAAGTGAAGTCATTCTTAGGTTTCAAACCTGGGACAATGGCTGAGATGTCTATTTAACATATCAAAGCAGATGCTGCCTATAAGGATCTCCACACAACCCTCAATCTTAACTTGTTATAGAGTTCTAATGGGTGCAGACCCTGCTGTACCCTGAACTTTTCAGCCCAGAGGGCTCTTTATACCTTTGGGCCTCCTGCTGCAGTGCCTGTCTTGTCTGTCTCCCCCCCCCACCCCCCGTTGACCCCCCCCCCCCCGGTTCCCTGTTTACTCACATGGCAAAACTCAAGCTGGTCTTGTCCTCACTGAACTCTCCCATTTGTTCCTGCCTCTGACTATGCTCTTCTCAATATCTACAATAAATCTCCTCCAACATTTCATTCTCTCTCTCTCTCTCTCTCTCTCTCTCTCTCTCTCTCTCTCTCTCTCCCCCTCCTCTTAACCCTCCCTCCCTCCCCCCTCTTTTTTCTCTTTCTTTTTTTTATTCATCCATTTTGTATTGGGTCACTGTTCTTGAAGATGAAGCCTGTCCTACAGAGTGATTGATACATCCAGTTTCACTCCACTGAAGAAAACTCATTTTCCCAGTTCTAGCAGTTACCAATTTCAAGTAGCTTCTAATTAGGGATGCTACTTTGGGTCTATTTCTCCCCTGTGCTAGGATTTTGGTCTGGCTTAACGTTGTCTTTTGCATGTAGACAGGGTCATTCTCTTTGAGTGCTTGTGCACCTTCCCTATTGTCTGGAAAATACTTCTTTGTTGGACTCATCGACTATTTCAGTCTCTTTCTACCTCCTTTCCTTCATAGATCACTGAACCTTGAGAGGAGTTGTTTCACAGAGTCATCCTATTTGGGGCCAAATGCTCCAAATCTCTTACTCTTTGCACGTTGTCCACTTGTAGTGTCTCTTAACTACTGTCTACTGCAAGAAGCTTCTCTTGTGAGGGTTGAGTGATGCAGTTGTCTACCTCATTAGGAGTCATCCTATTGCTGTGTTCACTTAGCAGAAAAATATAAAGTTTTCCCCTAGTAATCATGACCTATTTTACCTCGGGTTATTGATCATGAACAGTGCCAAATATGGCTTCTATTCTCTTGGAGCAGGCCATAAATTCTATCCAAGCGGTTGGTTATTAGCATAACATATTAGACCAGAAAGTATACCTTGCATTGAGGTTGCTATTATAGCTCACAGAATTTTTAGTGTTCTTTGTATGTATGTCCAATGCTAGTATAGCTGGCTCTTTTGCTAGATCTATTTTCTGCTTTTTGAGAAATCTTCATAGTGATTTCCATATTGGTAATTTTTTATCAGCAATGAATACATGTTCACCATTCCTCAAATCCTCACTAAGATCAGTTGTCATTTATTTTATTAATATTGGCTATTCTTAGGGGAGTAAGGGGAAATAGTTTTATACCCACTTTAAAATTGTTTTTTCCCCTCAATGGTCACTCTTTAGTTATAAATATAGTTTGGATGATAACCCTCTTTTAAACGTATAATCAATCAGTCAGGATATTTTTCTATTCTGCAGGCTGACATTTGAATAATGATGATCTTTGCTGTACAGAAAATTTTCAACTTCACTAGATTAAATTTATTAATAATTGGTTTTAATCACATTCCTGTTTAAAAACTATTTTCTTCTTTGATGAATTCAAGCCTCTCTCCCACTTAAACTTTTACCAAACTGAGGAAGATTTCAGCAGATGGAAAGATCTCCCATGCTCATGGATTGGCAGGATTAATATTGTAAAAATGGCCATTTTACCAAAAGCGAAAAACAGATTCAATGCAATCCCCATCAAAAGACCAATCCAATTCTTCAAAGAGTTAGACAAAACAATTTGCAAATTCATCTGGAATAACAAAAAAACCAGGATAGCTAAAACTATCCTCAACAATAAAAGGACTTCCCGGGGAATCAGTATCCCTGAACTCAAGCAGTATTACAGAGCAATAGTGATAAAAACTGCATGGTATTGGTACAGAGACAGACAGATAGTTCAGTGGAATAGAATTGAAGACCCAGAAATAAACTCACACACCTATGGTCACTTGATTTTTGACAAAGGAGCCAAAACTATCCAATGGAAAAAAGATAGCATTTTCAGCAAATGGTGCTGGTTCAACTGGAGGTCAGCATGTAGAAGAATGCAGATCGATCCATTCTTATCACCCTGTACAAAACTTAAGTCCAAGTGGATCAATGACCTCCACATCAAACCAGATACACTCAAACTAATAGAAGAAAAAGCAGGGAAGCTTCTCGAAGACATGGGCACTGGAGAAAATTTCCTGAACAAAACACCAATGGCTTATGCTCTAAGATCAATAATTGACAAATGGGATCTCATAAAACTGCAAAGCTTCTGTAAGGCAAAGGATACTGTGGTTAGGAAAAAACGGCAACCAACAGATTGGGAAAAGATCTTTACCAATCCTACAACAGATAGAGGCCTTATATCCAAAATATACAAAGAATTCAAGAAGTTAGACTGCAGGGAGACAAATAACCCTATTAAAAATTGGGGTTCAGAGCTAAACAAAGAATTCACAGCTGAGGAATGCCGAATGGCTGAGAAACACATGAAGAAATGTTCAACATCTTTAGTCATAAGGGAAATGCAAATCAAAACAACCCCGAGATTTCACCTCACACCAGTGAGAATGGCTAAGACCAAGAACTCAGGTGACAGCAGATGTTGGCGAGGATGTGGATAAAGAGGAACACTCCTCCATTGTTGGTGGGATTGCAGACTGGTACAACCATTCTGGAAATCAGTCTGGACGTTCCTTAGAAAATTGGACATTGAACTACCTGAGGACCCAGCTATACCTCTCTTCGGCATACACCCAAAAGATGCCCCAACATATAACAAAGACACGTGCTCCACTATGTTCATAGCAGCCTTATTTATAATAGCCAGAAGTTGGAAAGAACCCAGATGCCCTTCAACAGAGGAATGGATACAGAAAATGTCTACATCTACACAATGGAATATTACTCAGCTATCAAAAACAATGACTTTATGAAATTCATAGGCAAATGGATTTAACTGGAAAATATCATCCTGAGTGAGCTAACCCAATCACAGAAAAGCACACATGGTATGCACTCATTGATAAGTGGCTATTAGCCCAAATGCTTGAATTACCCTAGATGTACAGAACACATGAATCTCAAGAAGGATGACCAAAATGCGAATGCTTCACTCCTTCTTCAAAAGGGAACAAGAATACCCTTGGGAGGGAATAGGGAGGCAAAGTTTAGAACAGAGTCAGAAGGAACACCCATTCAGAGCCTGCCCTACATGTGGTCCATACATATACAGCCACCAAACTAGATAAGATGGATGAAGCAAAGAAGTGTAGGCAGACAGGAACCGGATGTAGATTTCTCCCGAGAGACACAGCCAGAATACAGTAAATACATAGGCGAATGCCATCTTAAACCACTGAACTGAGAACGGGACCCCAGTTGAAGGAATCATAGAAAGAACTGAAAGAGCTTGAAGGGTATTCAGACCCCATATGAAAAACAATGCCAACCAACAAGAGCTTCCAGGGATTAAACCAGTACTCAAAAACTATTCGTGGACTGACCTTGGGCTCCAACCTCATAGGTAGAAATGAATAGCCTAGTAAGAACACCAGTGGAAGGGGAAGCTCTTGGTCCTGCCAAGACTGAACCACCAACGAACTGGATGGTAGGGGGGATGGTGGTAATGGGGGGAGGATGGGGAGGGGAAGAACCATAAGAAGGGGAGGGTAAGGAGTTAGGGGGATGTTGGCCCAGAAACCGGGAAAGGGGATAACAGTCAAATTGTAAATAAGAAATACCCAAGTTAATAAAGATGAAATATATATATATATATATATATATATATATATACATGAAATGAAAAGAAAAAAGAAATTCACGAATTTTTTTACGTTTTCCAGTTTAGTGTAATAAAGTTTTTTAAACTATTTCTTTATGATTCTCTGAATTTCCTCAGTGTCTGTTGTAATGGCCCCCTTTCACATCTCTAATTTTCCTAATTTTGATTCTCTTTCTTTTGTTTTTTTTTGTTTTCTTTTTTTTTTTTTGTATTAACTTGAGTATTTCTTATATACATTTCGACTGTTATTCCCTTTCCCGGTTTCCAGGCAAACATCCCCTCCCCCCTCCCCTTCCTTATGGGTGTTCCCTCCCAACCCTCCCCCCATTGCTGCCCTCCCCCCACCAGTCTAGTTCACTGGGGGTTCAGTCTTAGCAGGACCCAGGGCTTCCCCTTCCACTGGTGCTCTTACTAGGATATTAATTGCTATCTATGAGGTCAGAGTCCAGGGTCAGTCCACGTATAGTCTTTAGGTATTGGCTTAGTCCCTGGAAGCTCTGGTTGCTTGGCATTGTTGTACATATGGGGTCTCGAGCCCCTTCAAGCTCTTCCAGTTCTTTCTCTGATTCCTTCAACCGGGGACCTATTCTCAGTTCAGTGGTTTGCTGCTGGCATTCGCCTCTGTATTTGCTGTATTCTGGCTGTGTCTCTCAGGAGCGATCTACATCCGGCTCCTGTTGGTCTGCACTTCTTTGCTTCATCCATCTTGTCTAATGGTTGTACCAGTCTGCAATCCCACCAACAATGGAGGAGTGTTCCTCTTTCTCCGCATCCTCGCCAGCATCTGCTGTAACCTGAGTTTTTGATCTTAGCCATTCTCACTGGTGTGAGGTGAAATCAAGTTTCTCTCCATTTAGTTTAATGTTAGCAACTGGTTTGCTGTATATGGCTGTTACTATGTTTAGGTATGGGCCTTGAATTCCTATTCTTTCCAGGACTTTTGTCATGAAGGGGTGTTGAATTTTGTCAAATGCTTTTTCAGCATCTAATGAAATGATCATGTGGTTTTGTTCTTTCAGTTTGTTTATATAATGGATCACGTTGATGGTTTTCCGTATATTAAACCATCCCTGCATGCCTGGGATGAAGCCTACTTGATCATGGTGGATGATTGTTTTGATGTGCTCTTGAATTCGGTTTGCCAGAATTTTATTGAGTATTTTTGCGTCGATATTCTTATGGGAAATTGGTCTGAAGTTCTCTTTCTTTGTTGGGTCTTTGTGTGGTTTAGGTATAAGAGTAATTGTGGCTTCATAGAAGGAATTTGGGAGTGATCCATCTGTTTCAATTTTGTGGAATAGTTTGGATAATATTGGTATGAGGTCTTCTATGAAGGTTTGATAGAATTCTGCCCTAAACCCGTCTGGACCTGGGCTCTCTTTGGTTGAGAGACCTTTAATGACTGCTTCTATTTCCTTAGGAGTTATGGGGTTGTTTAACTGGTTTATCTGTTCCTGATTTAACTTCGGTACCTGGTATCTGTCTAGGAAATTGTCCATTTCCTGTAGATTTTCAAGTTTTGTTGAATATAGGCTTTTATAGTAAGATCTGATGATTTTTTGAATTTCCTCTGAATCTGTATTTATGTCTCCCTTTTCATTTCTGATTTTGTTAATTTGGACACACTCTCTGTGTCCTCTCGTTGGTCTGGCTAAGGGTTTATCTATCTTGTTGATTTTCTCAAAGAACCAACTTTTGGTTCTGTTGATTCTTTCTATGGTCCTTTTTGTTTCTACTTGATTGATTTCGGCTCTGAGTTTGATTATTTCCTGCCTTCTACTCCTCCTGGGTATATTTGCTTCTTTTTGTACTAGACCTTTTAGGTGTGCTGTCAAGCTGCTGACATATGCTCTTTCCTGTTTCTTTCTGCAGGCACTCAGCGCTATGAGTTTTCCTCTTAGCACAGCTTTCATTGTGTCCCATGAGTTTGTGTATGTTGTACCTTCATTTTCATTAAATTCTAAAAAGTTTTTAATTTCTTTCTTTATTTCTTCCTTGACCAGGTTATCATTGAGTAGAGCATTATTCAATTTCCACGTATATGTGGGCATTCTTCCCTTACTTTTATTGAAGACCAGTTTTAGGCCGTGGTGGTCTGATAGCACGCATGGGATTATTTCTATCTTTCTGTACTTGTTGAGGCCCGTTTTTTGACCAATTGTATGATCAATTTTGGAGAAAGTACCATGAGGAGCTGAGAAGAAGGTATATCTTTTTGCTTTAAGATAGAATGTTCTATAAACATCCGTTAAGTCCATTTGGCTCATGACTTCTCTTAGTCTGTCTATGTCTCTGTTTAATTTCTGTTTCCATGATCTGTCCATTGATGAGAGTGGGGTGTTGAAATCTCCCACTATTATTGTGTGAGCTGCAATGTGTGTTTTGAGCTTTAGTAAGGTTTCTTTTACGTATGTAGGTGCCCTTGTATTTGGGGCATAGATATTTAGGATTGAGAGTTCATCTTGGTGGATTTTTCCTTTGATGAATATGAAGTGTCCTTCCTTATCTTTTTTGATGACTTTTAGTTGAAAATTGATTTTATTTGATATTAGAATGGCTACTCCAGCATACTTCTTCTGACCATTTGATTGGAAAGTTGTTTTACAGCCTTTCACTCTGAGGTAGTGTCTGTCTTTGTCTCTGAGGTGTGTTTCCTGTAGGCAGCAGAATGCAGGGTCCTCGTTGCGTATCCAGTTTGTTAATCTATGTCTTTTTATTGGGGAGTTGTGGCCATTGATGTTGAGAGATGTTAAGGATTAGTGATTATTGCTTCCTGTTATATTCATATTTGGATGTGAGGTTATGTTTGTGTGCTTTTCTTCTCTTTGTTTTGTTGCCAAGACGATTAGTTCCTTGCTTCTTCTAGGGTATAGCTTGCCTCCTTATGTTGGGCTTTACCATTTATTACCCTTTGTAGTGCTGGATTTGTAGAAAGATACTGTGTAAATTTGGTTTTGTCATGGAATATCTTGGTTTCTCCATCTATGTTAATTGAGAATTTTGCAGGATACAGTAACCTGGGCTGACATTTGTGTTCTCTTAGGGTCTGTATGACATCTGTCCAGGATCTTCTGGCTTTCATAGTTTCTGGCGAAAAGTCTGGTGTAATTCTGATAGGTCTGCGTTTATATGTTACTTGACCTTTTTCCCTTACTGCTTTTAATATTCTTTCTTTATTTTATGCGTTTGGTGTTTTGACTATTATGTGACGGGAAGTGTTTCTTTTCTGGTCCAATCTATTTGGAGTTCTGTAGGCTTCTTGTATGCCTATGGTTATCTCTTTTTTTTAGGTTAGGGAAGTTTTCTTCTATGATTTTGTTGAAGATATTTACTGTTCCTTTGAGCTGGGAGTCTTCACTCTCTTCTATACCTATTATCCTTAGGTTTGATCTTCTCATTGAGTCCTGGATTTCCTGTATGTTTTGGACCAGTAGCTTTTTCTGCTTTACATTATCTTTCACAGTTGAGTCAATGATTTCTATGGAATCTTCTGCTCCTGAGATTTTCTCTTCCATCTCTTGTATTCTGTTGGTGAAGCTCGTATCTACAGCTCCTTGTCTCTTCTTTTGGTTTTCTATATCCAGGGTTGTTTCCATGTGTTCTTTCTTGATTGCTTCTATTTCCATTGTTAATTCCTTCAACTGTTTGATTGTGTTTTCCTGGAATTCTTTCAGGGATTTTTGCGATTCCTCTCTGTAGGCTTCTACTTGTTTTTTAATGTTTTCCTGTGTTTCTCTAAGGGAATTCTTCACATCTTTCTTGAAGTCCTCCAGCATCATGATCAAATATGGTTTTGAAACTAGATCTTGCTTTTCTGGTGTGTTTGGATATTCTGTGTTTGCTTTGGTGGGAGAATTGGGCTCCGATGATGCCAGGTAGTCTTGGTTTCTGTTGCTGGGTTCCAGCGCTTGCCTCTCGCCATCAGCTTATCTCTAGTGTTAGTTTGTTCTGCTATTTCTGACAGTGGCTAGACTGTCCTATAAGCCTGTGTGTCAGGAGTGCTGTAGACCTGTTTTCCTGTTTTCTTTCAGCCAGTTATGGGGACAGAGTGTTCTGCTTTCGGGCGTGTAGTTTTTCCTCTCTACAGGTTTTCAGCTGTTCCTGCGGGCCTGTGTCTTGAGTTCACCAGGCAGGTCACTTGCAGCAGAAAAGTTGGTCTTACCTGTGGTCCCGAGGCTCAAGTTCGCTCGCGGGGTGCTGCCCACGAGCTCTCTGGGGCGGCAGCAACCAGGAAGATCTGTGCTGCCCTTTCCGGTAGCTTCCGTGCACCAGGGTTCCAGACGGCGTTTGGTGTTTTCCTCTGGCATCCAAGATGTGTGCAGAGTGCAGACTCTTCTGGTTTCCCAGGCGTGTCTGCCTCTCTGAAGGTTTAGCTCTCCCTCCCACGGGATTTGGGTGCACAGAACTGTTTATCCAGTCTGTTTCCTTCAGGTTCCAGTGGTGTCTCAGGCGCAGGGGTCCTGCCGGTCCTGGGCCCTCCCCTACGGGAACCCAGAGGCCTTATACAGTTTCCTCTTGGGCCAGGGATGTAGGCAGGGGTGGGCAGTGTTGGTGGTCTCTTCCGCTCTGCAGCCTCAGGAGTGCCCACCTGACCAGGCGGTGGGGTCTCTCTCTCACGGGGTCTGGGAGCAGAGAGCTGCTGCGGGCCGGGATCCGCGGGTGTGGGACTCCCGGTAAACACAGGACATGCCCGGTCCTAGAGGAATTCTGCCTCTGCGTGTCCCGAGTTCATCAGGCAGGTCTTTTGCAGCAGAAAAGTTGGTCTTACCTATGGTCCCGAGGCTCAAGTTTGCTCGCGGGCTGCTGCCCACGAACTTTCTGCGGTGTCAGCAACCAGGAAGATCCGCGCCGCCGTTTCCAGGAGCTTCAGTGCACCAGGGTTGCAGATGGCGTTTGGTGTTTTCCTCTGGCGTCCGAGATGTGTGTGCAGAGTGCAGTCTCTTCTGGTTTCCCAGGCGTGTCTGCCTCTCTGAAGGTTTAGCTCTCCCTCCCACGGGATTTGGGTGCAGAGAACTGTTTATCCGGTCTGTTTCCTTCAGGTTCCGGTGGTCTTGATTTTCTTTCTTTTCTGGCTAATTTGTCTAAAAGTCTGTCAGGACTATTAATTTTTTAAATGAAATAGTTCTTAATTTCACTTACTTTTAGCATATTGCTTTTTTTGTTTATTTCTATCTTATTAGTTTGATCTCTGTGTTTGATTATTTCTTTCTGTCTGTACTTTTGGGGTAATGCTTCTGCTTGTTTTTTTTTAAAGTGTTCATGTGTATCATTAACTTATTAATATGAAATCTTTCCAAGAGTTTTTGTGCAGACATGCAGAAAGTCAGAATGACCTAGATAGAAAGTCTGCATGCTCTAAGAAAATCAGATGTCAGCCCAGAGTACCTAGTAAAACTATCAAACATAATGAAAGGTTAAAGAAAAAACATTTCACAGTAGGGACAAATATCAGCAATTTCTCTCCACCAATTCATTTCTACACACGGCATTAGTTATAGACCAAAAGAAGGCACAATGAGTAAATAATCCCAAAACACGTAGGCAAAAGATGATTCAAATGTGAGTCAGGAACACAAAAACAACAGGAATTAATAAATACTCCTTAATAATAACTGTTAATATTTTTAATTTCTTAATAAAAAGATACAGAATAAGAGATTTGATTAGAAAGCAGGATCCTGCTCCCTGGAAGAAGCACACTTGTCCATCAAGGACAGGTACCATCTTACAGTTAAAGAATAGAGAAATGTACTCAAGGGAATGAGGACAAGAAGCAAGCAGGCTAACTATTTGATATCTGACAAATATACTTCCAACAAAAACTAATTAGAAGATATAAGGGAGGAAGCTACATACTCATTAAAGGAAAAAACTACCAACAGGATGTTACAGTTTTAAACATTTCTGTACCAAATGTAAGGGCACCCCCTTTCATAATACAAACACTACCCTATCCAAAATTATATGTCGAGCATCACACAGGTATAGTGACTTCAGGACCTACTTCTAACCAATAAGCAGGTCCCCCTGACAAAAGCTAAACAGAAAAACTCTGGAGTTAATTACATCATACATTGAATGGAGCTAATGGAACTCTTACAATGTTTTACCCAATCATTAAACATTAAATTTTATTTTGGCAGTTAATGACATTTTCTCCAAAACTAAACACAGTACTAGGAGAAAAAGTAAGTCTTCATGAACATAGGAAAATTGAAATAACATCTGACATCTCATCTTGTTAATGCAATTTTATAATTAACAGTTTCTTGTTTATCTTGGTTATCTTCCAAATACATGAGACAGAGACTATAAGGTTTATTTGATAAGCTTTACAGAACAATATCTGAGTAGTTATTAATCAATCGAATCCTCTAAGCTAATCTGGCTACCTCTCAGGGAAGATTCCCAAGATACTTGCATTTTAGTATTGATTTGGCTCTCTCTGCTCTGGGCACTTTTCCAGGTATTTCTCGGACTCTCTCTTTGTGTTGACGTTTCTTTAACCCCTTTATTTACTCCTTTCCACTCACTGGAATCGGAAGTCCACCCCTGTTCTCTCCCCTGCTCAGCCATTGGCTGATCAGTTTTCATTGACAAATCAGAGAATAAATGGGGAGCAAAATGTATATAACAGCGAGACAGGAGATATTGGAATAAGCATTACAACGCCATGTCTGGATTACAAGAAGTTACGGGAGCAGAGAAATCAACATTTGAATAATACAAGGCTAATCTTTATACAATGCACAAAACATTATGCCTATGCCATCAGACTACCATGTATTAAATATGGATATCAACAATAGATATATCAAAAATTATACAATCTCATGTATAAAAACTGGTTCAAAACAGAATCCAAGAAGGAAGTAAAAAAGCTTTAGAACTGAATGAAAATATGACATACCAAATCTGGGGGAAACAATGACAGTATATTTAGCAGGAAAGTTCTTAGGCTAATTAAATGGTACAATTTAAATGCATTATTTATATGATGTCCAAACTACACCCAAATGACGTTTTGATAAAAAAATAAGTAATGAAAATGTGGTAGAACACACTTCCAGCTTTTAGGAAGTGGAAGCATAGGAGGAGTTCAAGGCCAGGCTAAACTACATAGCCTCAGCTAAATGATCTTTGTCCACAAAAGGAAAAGACAAGTAGGGAAAAGACAGTACAACCAAGGCCTTCAGATGATGGCTGAAGGAGAATGTAACAGGGAAAAGAGTCACAGAGATTCCAAGGTGTGGGTAAGGAAATATTTACTGAAGGGATGGGGTGTTGTTTCTAGTACAGGACTTTCCTCTTTATTCTGTATACTAGAATGGGGAAAAAACAGTTCACTATCTCTATTTGTAAATAATGTTTTATTTGAATACAGTCATGCCTAATTACTTAGTGTGATGTGACTGATTTCACAGTAAATAGACAACTTTGCAAAGTTACCATATGATTGATCAGTAAATCATAACATATTTTTCATATGATGCTGCCCAAGATATACATCTGGTCTTTATTATTAAGTTTAAAGTGTACCACAAAAACCATGTGCTAGAAACAATCATCCCACATTCATGCATGAATCATATTTAGAAGGGTCTTTGAAAAGTAAATAGGATTGGGTGAGAATACATAAGGCAAGAACTAGAATGTTTCCTGTTCTTCACTGTGTGATACCTCTGCCTCAGAGGGCACAAGGTTCTCTATTCTTCACTTCTTGATAAATTACCTAGTCTAGGCTATTTTGTAATAGGAAGAGAAATCAAACTAAGACCCTGCTATGTAGAGGGTGCCACCACTGAAGGTTTTCAGGATAACCATGTTTACCAGCCAGTAAGTGCATCTGAATGGACAGAACCAAAGGAGCACATTGTCCTATTGCACATTCTTTTATCTTACCTGTCTCCAGAATTCCACTGTCTTTTACAGAAGCAGGAGATAGGGCTATATACTCAACCCAGGAGTTTTGGGCCATTTCTCTTAAGATTTTGAGAGCAGTAACAACACATGCAGTACCAAGTTTTAAAAATCTTAAGATTTTTAACACTTCTTTCTTTGCACACTCCTCCATGTCTGATACAGTTCCTAGTAATCAACCAATATTTAATGAGTAAATGGCCATCATCACTAGTTACTAGAACAATATCAGTATTTCTTTCCATCTTTTTATAGAATTCAAAGCCTCCTATTACCTGTTCATAGAACCTTTTGGCTTTCTAACTAGAACATGTTTCCAGAAACTACTAGCCATCACCAATATCCCCCTAAAGTCTCAAAAGACATAAGTGTAGTGCACTGTTCTCCTTCCCTTGAACAGAGGCCCTCAAGAAGAATGTTTCTGTCACTTTCCTCCCACATTGAGAATTAATTCAGCCTGCATGCTCTTTCCTCTAGAGGACAAAAGTCCAACCCTGATTTCAAACATATATGTGGCCAATACTATCAAAAGTAAACTTATTAATCATAATACAATATGGCAACACTGAGGAGTGATTTCCTGAAGAAAGCCACAGCATTCATGCCAAGATGTGCTTGTGCCTCCAGGATGGGGTCAAAGTGGGTGGATTCCTGTGCTGCCAATTAACCTTGGATCAGGGAATTTACTAGTCTGAAGGAGGACCTTCAGAAGAGACTGTCAGAAAAGGAAGATGGTGCATCTGTTCTGCTTAACATCTTACAGACCCATACTGCTTGTGCTTAAACACTAACTGTAAGTAATTAAAGATAGCATATAGCACTGACTTTACTTAGTCCTTTAAATAAAATGCCATTAAACACTGAATAGAAAATATGCTGTTAGGCTGAAGAGATGGCTCAGCCATTAAAGGCTAGGCTAACAACCGAAAATGTAAGAAAATAGATTACACATTTTGAAAGATGAATGGGATTGTTGGCTCTTCAATTGACAAGGGCAAATTTCAAATGATGTTGGCTAACAAGAAAAATGTTATTTTTCTTTAAAAGAAGTTGTTTAGAGTAATTTTCTTTTATGTTTGAGTGCTTTACCTGTGTCCACAGAAGCCAGAAGAGGGCATGGGTCCTGTGATTGGATTTACCAATTCTTGTAAGCCATTTCAAGTGTGAAATAGTTGCATGCAGTGTATGACATCCCCACAGAGACACCAGGACACAGGACTTTCTACTACAGGGTAATTAATTGGCTTGATGACCTTGTACAGCTGTTATACAGGTAACCACATCAGCTCTGATTCTTGCACCAGCTGTTTCATTTCCAGAAGTCAACATTTTATAGCTGTCCTCTATATCTGCTGGCTCATACACTCTTTTTCTATTTTGTGGAGTCGTTTCCATAGCAATTGGATAGTTCTTCTCTGAACTTGTGCTAAAATTCTGCAGTGAGTCCATCTGATCTTTGGCACTGGTTATTTGGGACATATATTATTTTTATTATTTTCTTCAGTCTCATCACTAATGTATGGATCTGTTTAGCTCACTTGTTTTTTATTGGTTTAATTTTGATATGTCAAGTGTTTCTAGAAATTCATCTGTTTCTTTCAGACATTTCAGATTAGTGGAAAAGAGACTTTTAAAATAGGTTCTTATAATTTTCTTAATTACATTTATATGTTATAATATTTCCTTTTTCATTTCTCATTTTATTATTTGGGTCTGTAAAAACACACATGCACTTAGGCTTTCATTCAGGGCTTTCTATATGTGAGTTCTTTTTACTTTTCTTAGATTAACATAGAGTTTGCCAAAATATATTCAAACATAACTTTTAATTTAATGGATTCTTTGGAAACTTTTTTGCTTCCATTTCATTAACTTTTGACCTCTTTTCATCTACTGGTTTGGGGTTTGGTTTGCTCAAGGCTTTTGGATGTATCATTACGTTATTGATTACTGATGTCTGGATTAGTTTTTCATTAAGCGTTCAAAGCTGTAATATTTCATTGTGTTCAGATAGAATGCAGGAAGTTATTTCAATTTTCCTGTGTTTGTTGAAAGTCGCTTTTTGTTCTAATATATGGTGAATATTAGAGAGATTTCTTTGTCTCGTTGAGGAGAAAGTATAATTTTAATGTTTAGGTAGATGTGCTATAAGATATATTTTGTCCTTTTGCGTTTTGATTTCATTCAGTTCCAATGTTTCTCTGTTTAGTTTGAGTCTGGACAACCTCTCAGTTTTTGATAATTGGGTACTAAAGTCATCCAATGTCATTGTGGTGATTAATCTGTAGATTTAGATCTAATAGACAGTATTTGTTTTATGAAATTGTATTTAGTGCAGTTATGGTTATAAATATTTACAGATTTTCTTTTCTAGAGGCCCCTTACTTGATCAATGCGCTGTCAGGAGTGACTGAATATTTGAGGACTTTTACCATCTTTTCCCCTGGCTTCTAGCTGCTTGTTTCAACTGTCGAAAGCTGTATACCATTTCTTTTCTCTCATTTATTGGCATCTGGTTGGTGGCCCACAGTTTGTTGTGTGGTAGAGGAAGTAAATAGAGCTGTTGGAGGGGTGAGTGTCACTTTAGTTCATCACTGTGACCATGAAGGAATCAGTTGTAATCAATGCTCACTAAATACATATGCCAGGTTGTTAGAACCTATTGATTTATCTCCTTTACATTCACCCTCAATACATAGCTGTTCAATTAATAATATCACTCTGATATGGGATAAAGAGTCTAAAGTGACACTTTGAGTGTGAAAATAGTTGCATGCAGTGTAGGATATCTCCACACAGATACTAGGACACAGGGACTTCTGCTACAGGGCAATTGTGACTTGCGAGTCAACAAAGAAAACCTCTTTTAGAAAGGAGGTGGTAGAAGACATATCAGCCATGGAGGAATTACAGTATCAAAAGATGAGTTAAGCTTTAATTTCATGGCTAAAGCAAGTTTGGAAGTTGCCAGAAGATATCTAGTAAGCTCAGTTTGATCTGAGGTAGCCAAGAACAACATCAAGGAACATAATTTGCCTTATTCATGCAAGTATGTATGTATGTATGTATATATATATATATATATATGTATATATATATATATATCATGGGATGATGTGAGTATAAATAAATATATACATAGTTTCTTAGTCTAGACTTTTGTTCTGTCCTTTCTTCATATGTGTGTATCAATGAATATATTCTGGAAAGTAGGGAAAAAGCCAGCATTTGTAACTATTTAGTCTGTGTTGGGTCTGTCTTTCTCTCTCTATTTCTTTTTAAATTTTATTTTTCTTGGATATTTTATGTATTTACATTCCAAAGGTTATCCCCTTTCCCTCTCTCCCATACCTCCTCCCCCTGCTTCTATGAGCATGCTCCCTCTCCTACCCACCCACTCCAACCTCAGAGCCCGGGTTCTATGTTTTTAATCTAACAGTACTGATTGGAGGTAATTAGCATGACTCACATTTTATAGATATAGAACAGAAATCTCTAAGAAGGTCCCACTGGGTACCTGAGACCATGTAGCCAGTATTTTAGTTTCTCCATTACTGAACCCAAGTCTGTTTACTTGCCAACAGAACAGGACCCAAGTAACTAAGACTAGCTCTTGTGGTAGAAGAAAAACAAAGATTCTTTAGACTCGTGTTTTGAAATGTCTTTTTAAACTCACTCAGGTTTTAAGCTTCTTTTTATCACAGTCAAGGGGAGATTGGGAATTAGTTTACTTAGTGAATCCTGGTGGTTAATAATTTTTTTAGTTTGGCACACCTTAGCATCACGAGTCTTAAAAGGTAAATGAGGTCATGTATGTAAGCCTCATGTGCCGGGTTTGAGTAACTTTATAAGGGCTGCACTCATCTAGGCACAGGGTGCTTTGAGCAAAAGGCTGAATGTGTCAGCTTTTGAGTTATTTTTCGTTTTGAACATAAGCATGGCTATACTCTTGTTTTTCCCAGTTTAAACTCTATCAGAGTAGAGAGGAAGAAGACCAAGTAGCATGGAAACTTTGCAACAAAGCCAGGGCCTGCACATAGTGGGGAACCAGGTGGTCTTAGAGAGGGAGGAGCAGTGTGTTTGCCTCTGTGCATTTCTCTAAACAGCCTTGAGTCTGAAAGTACTTAAGGTAGTGGAGATTTATAGACCAGTGATCACTAAACAGTGAGACTTACTTCCTCATTGGCCAGATGCCAAAGTTTGTTTCTTGTAGTCGTGACTCTGTTGATTAAAGCTCTAGCTGATCTCGTTGATTGCAGAGCATTTGAGATTGATTGCTAAAGGTTGGGTACATTTGGCATAGTAGAATTTGAGCCTCTGTGCTTGCCATATACCAGACATACTTTCTTCCTTCCTCTAAATGTACCTTTATACTCACCGAACACTGGGCAGTCCAGCTTTTAGATTGCTGACAACTAGAGTTTGAAGGTAAGAACACAGCTTATCTAAAACATTTGGCATAACTTGTTGGTGTATGTTCTTAGTTCTCAGACATACAGGTGCTAATGTGTAAGTGGTGTAACTCAAGTCAGAAAGATCCTAAGTCTTAAGAAACCTAAGAAAAATAATAATAAAAAAAATCTGAAGCTAACATTGGCTGTGTTCAACTTAGAAATTCATGCAGACACCTTTCCACAATACCATCTCTTTGTGCATCCTGTACTTTTCCCTCACAAAGACTCCCCTCCTGTCAGCCATCTACACTGCTCTGGCTATGACTATTTCTTCACCACACTGGACCCTCTTTCGTCTAAGTCTGTGGACACCATTCAAGCTAGGCCTATAAAAGGAACTGGACCAGGTCTCCTGCTTAGGGAAGTTACTTATATAAGCAAGTAACCATAGCACTGTGGCATAAGATCTGGAAAGTTCTCATGTAAAGTTAGATCCTCTTGCAGCTGAGGGTGGAGGACAGTTATGATTTCAAATCGTGTCTGGAGGACAGTGTGAGGACCTGTCTCAGAAAAAAAGATGAAAGGTTAACTCTATGGAAAAGACTAGAGATTGTTTCACAAAGGAGGCCACAGGGACTTGGCCTCAGAGGACGAAAAGGAGCCTGCCTGGGAAAGTCTGTGTGTCTATCTGCCTTACTCTAAAAATAGCAGTGACCACAGCTGAGACCACCTATAAGTAGAAGCCCAAGGAAGCACTCTTTTTCTCTTCTAGCCTGCATGCTGTGGGCTGTCAGATGGCAGGTGTATTTCTACCTGTGTGCTCCTTGACCTTCTATGAGGTTATCAGAAGTAGAAAGTGTCATTCTCAGTATTTGATGTACCCAGTCTGCGAGGCACTGGTGCTCAGTAGCACAGGAAGCTGCTTTCAGTTCTTCCCCTGTGATCTCTGCTTCTGCTCAGCAGCAGAAGTGAGGTTTGTGCACACATCAACTCCAATTCTGGGAACACATTCAAACTTGAGAATCTGATTTCAGCTGGGTGTCTGTGGCTTTTGTATCACTGTAAGATAAGGCATTCAGAAACCTCTATTCCTCCCCAACATTGTCAAGCTGGGCATGGTGCACACTGGGCAAACCTTTACTACAGAACTACACATCAGCCCCCACCTGACTCACTGTACATACTTCCATGGCCTCACTCAGCCCCTCAAATCTACCTTTATACCACAGAGACTCTATTAATGAGCTGGTCTCTGTCAACTGAAGATTTTCAGTCCTTACCTCAGGTCATAATTTTAAACTTATTTAAATTCAGTTACTTGTTTGGTCAAGTAACAAAGAAACACTAAGACAAATGAATAATTTTCTTTATTTTCCAATGTTCAATGAAACAGCAGGTCTCTGAGCTTTAACTGATCATGCTATTCTGCTCAGTTTTAAAAAAAATTCCTACAAAAAAGTCCCAGATCAAGGTGTCTGTCAGTATGGTTTCTCAAGGCCTTTTCCTCTGTTTGCAGGCGGCCTTCTTTTACTATGTCCACACATGTTGTTCCCTGTGTACATCCCTTGGTATTTCTCTGTATGTCTAAATCTCTTCTAAGAAGAACCCTAGTATGATAGAATTGGAGCCTCATCTCAACTTAATGACATCTTCAGGGCCCTGTCTCAAACTGACACATTTTAAAGTAAGAAGATTAGAGCTCAACATGTGAATGTGGAGGCACACAGTTCAGTCCATCATATCCACCAATGCTTTTGCAATATTAGTTTATGCAAATAGTTTGCACTTGCTCACAAATTGAGCAGTTTAAAATGATGCAACAAGATGTGGTAGTACGTATCTGGAATCGCAGCATTTTGGAGGCAGAGGTAGAGGCAGAGGCAGAGGCAGAGGCAGAGGCAGAGGTAGAGAAAAAGGCAGAGACAGAGGCAGAGGCAGAGGCAGAGGCAGAGGCAGAGGCAGAGGCAGAGGCAGAGGCAGAGGCAGAGGCAGAGGCAGAGGCAGAGGCAGAGGCAGAGGCAGAGGCAGAGGCAGAGGGATACTTGCAATTTTGTTTAGAAAAACAAAGGATGAATTAATTAACTCAAACTTTTTCCTTTATTCTTATTTTGTTTTGTGCCAGCCTAGGTCTGCTTCTGCCCTTGAGGTATCCAGGTACCATTGTGCACTGAGTAGGACTGAAAAGAACAAAGTTTATTCTGGTAGGTGGATTTCACAGGGTGTCAGTCGGAGTGAATGCAAAGGGATAAATAGCCTTCTTTAGTGATGGTTTTCAGTGAAATAGCTCTCTCTCATTGGGGGTATTAAGGGGTATATATAAACCTTGGTGTGTAGGTAGGAGTTTTCATAGTGAGGGTATATTACTGGCTGGTGTTCATATGCTGGGAATGTTCCTTTACCTGTGGAGGACTATTTGATTCCTGAACATATCCTTACAGGGAAAGAGGAAGGTTAATCTGTAATTTTGCCATGACTACCTCAAGGGTGGCAAAAGTGGGGATCATAGGGTTTATGTGCACAGGGCATGCACACCCAAAGCAAGGAGGAAAACAGTCCTACTCCTGCTGGTGTCAGGATGAGATTTTCAAGGCTTCGACACATCAAACTTACTCTTGCTCTGGATTGGCTCCCTTGGTTGCATGGCATTCCTGACTCACAGGTTTAATGCTTTGAAACAGTCTTACTGTAACCTAGACTGTCCTCAAAGTCACACTCTTTCTGCTAGCTTCCCTCATATTGCTTGCCATCATAGCCTACTGATTGTTTTAACTGTTTTTGGTCAGAAGTTTGAGCAGATTACAGCAGCTAGGTGAAATGAAGGTCTGCACACCAAGAGGCTTGGGGAAAACATCCCTCCTCAGTTCATCTGCTGAACATCAGCCTTCTGTTCTGTTGTGCAGGTAAAGGACTGAGGATGCTGCCTCCAATTTATCCTCAGCTTCTAAAGGCCGTGAAATCTATTCCCTGTTGTCTATGAGCTGGTAGTGGGAACTGCATCATCAGTATACTTAGAGAACTCCCATATCCACCACCAAAGTTCTATTGGAGTTCAAAATGAGAATGTGTTTGGGAACTGTTATATTGAATACCTAAATTTACATTTGAAAAGGACACTGTAGACTTGCAGACTTGTGCTCTCATGTTGCCAACAGTGGAATGTGCTAGTAGAGATTTGTCTCTACAACCTCTCAGTTCTGGAGGCCATATTAGGCTTCCTATCTTAATAGATATTTGGTCATTCAAAGATTTCTGGTGGGGTTGAAGACTGATTACAGTCTCATAGCCTATCAGGCTGTTTAACTCTGAAAATACATATTTTTTGTATAGTTATCTATACTAAACTAGCTAGCCAAGATATAATATAGATTTTAAGCCTTTCTTAAGCTGGAATGGATAACTAAATGTTCTGTTTAACTAAACAAGTGATTGTCTGTGTGTTGAGTATATCATATGCTTTATAAATTTTAGAATGGTAATAATTGTACTCAATTTATATATAAGTGAAAAGGCTTTTTAACTGGACAAAAAGGGATAAATGTTGTGGTTTGCCCTGGAGTTATCTGTATTTTGATGCTAACTCCACTGCCCCAAGGACAGCTGTCTAGTCATGTACTCAGGAATCAGGTGACTTCAGTAGAAACTTCTCCCCATTGAATTTGTAAAATACAGGTGAGGGGTAGGTACAGGATAGAAGGAGGCCTGTCATTGGAGGAGAAGGAAGGATGGGTGGGAGAGAAGTTTGAAGGAAGAGGAGGAGACTGGAACAGAAAGAGAAGAGGAGAGGGAGAGAGAGAGAAGCGCTGGCAGGACAATGGACGCTGATGTAAAGATCTCACTCTGTGTATTTACAGATTGTTATTAATGTTCCTAAGGGATGGATGGTACTGGGCTTTGCATGTTTAGGTGGGCAATTATATCTTACCAATTGGCTCAAAGAAAAAAAAGAAAAGGACAAAAATACATTAAGTAATAACAATTTCTGTATTAGTTTTCTTTGTGAATATGGACTTATTGCATGGGCATCTTAAATTTCATGGACACTTGTAACTTAGAAGCAATTTTTAAAGAAGTTTTATGAGATTAGTAGACAGATACTAGCTGAGGTCTTTATCAAACCATTGATTTAGAATCTTGTAAGCCTTCTTATGTTTAGAGGAATGAATATTACTTATGCTAAACCTGTGATGTGGATTAAAAGTGAAGGGGGAATTTAGGGAAGGACCTAACATAGAAGGTATGTTAGAAATGTCAGTGCTCCAAACCAAGTGAGTGAGCTTACACTTGCCACTTCAGAACCAAGGAGACTGGAGCAGGAGGATTGTACATTCAAGGCTACAGAATGAGCAATGGGCAATCCTGGGATATGTAGAGACCCTATCTACTCTTACCTTAAAAGAAAAGAAAGGGGAGATGGCAATACTTTATCTTCCTCTGCTGAAGCTGATTATATCACATCTCAGAGTTTTATGGGAAGTACACCCTCTCTGCAATACTACAACTGTAGCTGCTGCTTATATTGGAAATGTTTTCAAGTAAAACCGGGTCTTCATTTTCTAAAAGCCCTGCATCCATTCCAGAGAACTCAGCTTTCTCTGGGAACCTGTCATCCTGATATTTGGTCTGGCCAGCCTGGACAGTCTTTGTTTCTCTCACTCATTGTAGTTTTCTTTACACAATTACTAGCAATTATTCACTGTTACACTTTCCATAAATATTCTTTCCCTCTAATGTTCTAGGCCTCAAATTATATAAGAACTAAAAACAAGTTGCTTATAATAAATAAAATAGTGGTGCTCACTATTGTAGCAGTCACTGAACATTACCTTGCTATCCCTCTGAGCAGCAGTGATAGATGTGCTTTGAAACTCAAATAGCCACTTACTCTTGAGTATTAGAAGATCATTCATCCCTTCTATTCATATATTTGTAAGTTTCTAGGTATAGCAACCAACAACAAACAGTGGAACAATGTGTCTCTTTCTGAAAAAAAGACATAAAGTAGACTGTAAGTGCATGAGAAGATATTCATTAGTAGTCATGAAGGAAAAGCAAAACAAATCTATTGGGATGGAGATTTAAGGGAGATACATGTCAGTGATTAGAGAGTACTATATACTACTGGTAGAGTTCTTAAATGATACAGCCACTGTAGGAAAGTTCTATGACAATTTCTCAAAAATGAGAACATACTCTATGGCATATCTGCATTGAGTTATGAACCCAAAAATATGAATGTAGAAGCTTAGATATTTGTACATTTTTTATTGTACAATAGTTGAAAGGAGGCACTCCAAGTGCCCATGGACAAAGAAATGGATAAACAAACCACACTACAAGCAGGCATGCAATAAAAGTTAGCATTAATTGGGAAGAAAATCTGATGACATGCCACAATACAGCCGATCCTTAAGAATATTCAACTAAATAAATTAGCTATTCACAAGAGGACAAAATGAACTTAGTCTAAAGCATCTAGAGTTTAAGGAGATAAAAAGGAAAGTCGTGGTAGCCAGGCACTGAGATTTAGCAGCAGTGGGCTCCTAGCTTCCATCTAGAAAAGTAAAATGTTTTCAGGAGATTCAAGGTGATGGTAGACAAAGAACAGCAGGAATATTATTAATGCCACTGAGCCATCCACTTATGATACTTAAGAGTCATTTTCATGTTGTGTATGCTTTATCACAGTACTTTAAGAATTCCATTCTGATCTTTTCTCACAGGGACTAAACCTTCTTCCCAGAGACATCATGGCCCTGGCCCCAGAATTGAGCAGACAGACAAAACTGAAAGAGGTCGCAGGGATCCACTGCAGGCTCCAACTGTCGACAACTGGAGTCAGATTCAGACCTTCAAGGCGAAGCCAGATGACCTCCTCATCTGTACTTACCCTAAATCAGGTAACCTGGTAGAGTAGTAGCCCCAGCCTCATCCTCTGAGCTATCTGAACTTCTCACCTAAGTTAGAACTACCTACAATGAGAAGCTGGCTCCTTTTGTCCCACAATGGGTGCTACTTCACATGTCTTATCCCTGGGATCTTGAAGCTTAGTCTCTTGTACCATTCATTTTTCTTGGGAAGAGGTGAGATTTGTGTCTACTCTTTTACCTTTCCCAGAGATCCAAAGTATTTCTTCTATAGCTAACAAGATCCTTGTTAGAACAGAAGGTAAAGCCAACATCTGCATCCACACCCGTTCATTAGTATGTTTGAAGAATAATCGTCTAACTCAATCTTTATGGTCTTCCCAGGGACAACATGGATTCAAGAAATTGTCGACATGATTGAGCAGAATGGGGATGTAGAGAAGTGCCAGAGGACCATCATTCAACACCGACACCCTTTTATTGAGTGGGCTCGACCACCCCAACCATCAGGTAAGAGACCATGATTCCATATATGTTCCTCTCCTGTCTAATCTCTGTCCTTGTCCCTTCATCTTCTCTTTTTCTTTCCTATCCTGTCTCTCTCCCTCCCCCTAGTTGCTATTTGGAACAGCATCATGCTGTATATTAGGCTGGCCTTGAACTCACTGAGATTCTCCTCTTCTGCCTCCTGAGTGTTGGGTTAAATGTATATGCCACCCCTTCCAGATCCATTTTTTTCTGTATTTCTACCAAATGTGAATCAGCAAGGAAGATAGATGCATATGAAGGCAAAATTCTGCCTAATGTTCTCATTATACCTTTGCTCTGGTCATGTGTAACTGCAGAATAGAGGAAGGAACAGAACTCTACTCATCAGCAGCTCACAGCCATCTGCTTTCAGTACTTTACCTTTCATAACCAAGTGGTTTCTGGACAGTGTCTTATGATTCAAAACACACACACAAACACACACACACACACACACAAACACACGCATGCACACACACATACACACATATACACACATACACATATATACATGCACACAAACATACACACACATGCACACACATACACAGGCATATTAATACACACACATACACATGCACATACATACATATGCACACACACACACACACACACACACACACACACACACACACGAGGAGGCAATTACTTTGTTCAATTGAAAAGCTATTTTCCCCGTGACGTTAACTGAACATTTTTCTTTTCATACATAGTTTCTAGTCTTGAGATTTCCTTGCTAAACATAATCCCTCATTGTTGTGAAATAAACCTTACTCAAGTTCTTACTTCAAGAGCAATATGTGGCCAGACTCTTCACCAAAATATAATATAATAACCTCCAGCTCATCTCTCCATAGAGCAGTTCTGCAACCTCATGAGTGGGCCTCCATTCTCTACTCTTTTGGCACTGTGCTCTTCCAAATTTTCCCCAGAATTGTCTGTGAAGCTTTGCTTACAGCATTTTAGGGCTTTTAAGCTTGATGTTCAAATTTCAGGACATATTATGAATCTGTCATGAAGCTCATCACAATTAGTCTATAGTTAGAAGCAGAGACAGATGCTAATGTGTTGCTCGACTTTTTTCTATTTAGTTTAATTTCCCATTGGGCTGCCAATCTGTGGGTGAACCTTTCTGGAAACCGCATTATGGATATACACACCCAGAGATACAGTTCATAGTCCAGTCAAGTTGACAATGGAAAGTAAGCATTATACCTTGTCACCTTCCAGACCTCATATCATAGAAGTAAGGTGGAACGTAAGTTTACACCATGCCCTCCCGCTGTATGTTTATAGTTAAATGCCACTTATTATCAGTCACAATTCTAGTTTTTTAAAAGTATCTCTGTTCCTTGTTTGACAGGTTTTCAGATTATTCATATAAGAGAATCTTTACCATTTTCTGTGGATCACAGTCCAGATTCAAATGTGCCGCCTAACAGAATGATTTCATGCAATCTTTGAAGCAATGCAGGACTAATTCTCTAACCTCTCCACTGCCATTATTTGAAGAGCCTGATTGCTAGATTAAAGGAAAGACCTTAGGGACAGTCTGCAATATCTTTATTTCATCTTACTCCAGTTTGTCTCAAAGATTCACAGAGAAAGTCCCTACAAGAGTTGTAAATAGAAGTGCAAACATCACAAACCATGTATCAGAAAGGATGTAATAGAAGAAACATCACTGCACAGAACCAGAGACATGTTTTTGATATGACAGGAAGGGAGGTGAAAAGAGTCTGCTCACTGTTTCTGATCAGCTCTGGCTCAAAAGAACAAATTTGGTTATTCTTGGCTTCCAGGTCATTATCCTCAAAATGATAGAGTGAATTCCTTGAGGTTCCAATAAGAGACTTCAGGTTTGGGTGTTGAGAGGGACACTAAGAGGAGTTTCCTTAGAGATGTAAGTCTTGTTAGGAGAATTGTTAACCCCATGGTCATACAGATAGACAGCAGCATGAAAGAGCACTGATGAGAATCCAAGCAACATGGTAAAATGTGGGAAGTCCATTCTTATAGGTCTCAGAGAAATTGGGGGGTTTCATGAACTCAGGCTGACTAATTCCTATACAGAAGCAAAAGGAGGAGGAGGAGGAGGAGGAGGAGGAGGAGGAGGAGGAGGAGGAGGAGGAGGAGGAATAATCCCAGTGTAGGAATGTAGAACTCCAGTGATGTGTGTGGGACACATCTATTGAAGTTGAACATGCTACACAGGTGTGGGATGTGTTGTCATTAGTGGCTTTCTGTTCTCCTTGGGTCTGGTAGTTTGGGCATCTAAATTTTCTTTTTTTTTTCTGGCTGTGTCTCTCAGGAGCGATCTACATCCGGCTCCTGTCAGCCTGCACTTCTGTGCTTCATCCATCTTGTCTAATTGGGTGGCTGTATATGTATGGGCCACATGTGGGGCAGGCTCTGAATGGGTGTTCCTTCAGTCTCTGTTTTAATCTTTGCTCTCTCTTCCCTGCCAAGGGTATTGTTGGTCCCCTTTTAAAGAAGGAGTGAAGCATTCACATTTTGATCATCCGTCTTGAGTTTCATTTGTTCTAGGCATCTAGGGTAATTGAAACATTTGGGCTAATAGCCACTTATCAATGAGTGCATACCATGTATGTCTTTCTGTGATTGGGTTAGCTCACTCAGGATGATATTTTCCAGTTCCAACCATTTGCCTATGAATTTCATAAAGTCGTTGTGTTTGATAGCTGAATAATATTCTATTGTGTAGATGTACCACATTTTCTGTATCCATTCCTCTGTTGAAGGGCATCTGGGTTCTTTCCAGCTTCTGACTATTATAAATAAGGCTGCAATGAACATAGTGGAGCACGTGTCTTTTTTATATGTTGGGGCGGCATCTTTTGGGTATATGCCCAAGAGAGGTATAGCTGGATCCTCAGGCAGTTCAATGTCCAATTTTCTGAGGAACCTCCAGACTGATTTCCAGAATGGTTGTACCAGTATGCAATCCCACCAACAATGGAGGAGTGTTCCTCTTTCTCCACATCCTCGCCAGCATTTGCTGTCACCTGAGTTTTTGATCTTAGCCATTCTCACTGGTGTGAGGTGAAATCTCAGGGTTGTTTTGATTTGCATTTCCCTTATGACTAAAGATGTTGAACATTTCTTTAGGTGTTTCTCAGCCATTCGGCATTCCTCAGCTGTGAATTCTTTGATTAGCTCTGAATCCCATTTTTTAATAGGGTTATTTGTTTCCCTGAGGTCTAACTTCTTGAGTTCTTTGTATATTTTGGATATAAGGCCTCTATCTGTTGTAGGATTGGTAAAGATCTTTTCCCAATCTGTTGGTTGCCGTTTTGTCCTAACCACAGTGTCCTTTGCCTTAGAGACCTTTGCAGTTTTTTGAGATCCCGTTTGTCGATTCTTGATCTTAGAGCGTAAGCCATTGGTGTTTTGTTAAGGAAATTTTTTCCAGTGCCCATGTGTTCCAGATGCTTCCCTAGTTTTTCTTCTATTAGTTTGAGTGTGTCTGGTTTGATGTGGAGGTCCTTGATCCACTTGGACTTAAGCTTTGTACAGGGTGATAAGCATGTATCGATCTGCATTCTTCTACATGTTGACCTCTAGTTGAACCAGCACCATTTGCTGAAAATGCTGTCTTTTTTCCATTTGATGGTTTTGGCTCCTTTGTCAAAAATCAAGTGCCCATAGGTGTGTGGGTTCATTTCTGGGTCTTCAATTCTGTTCCATTGTTCTATCTGTCTGTCTCTGTACCAATACCATGCAGTTTTTATCACTATTGTTCTGTAATACTGCTTGAGTTCAGGGACAGTGATTCCCCCTGAAGTCCTTTTATTGTTGAGGATAGTTTTAGCTATCTTGGGTTTTTTGTTATCCCAGATGAATTTGCATGTTGTTCTGTCTAACTCTTTGAAGAATTGGATTGGTATTTTGATGGGGATTGCACTGAATCTGTAGATCACTTTTGGTAAAATGGCCATTTTTACAATATTAATCCTGCCAATCCATGAGCATGGGAGATCTTTCCATCTTCTGAGGTCTTCTTCAGTTTCTTTCTTCAGTGTCTTGAAGTTCTTATTGTACAAATCTTTTACCTGCTTGGTTAAAGTCACACCGAGGTACTTTATATTATTTGGGTCTATTATGAAGGGTGTCGTTTCCCTAATTTCTTTCTCGGCTTGTTCTCTTTTGTGTAGAGGAAGGCTACTGCTTTATTTGAGTTAATTTTATACCCAGCCACTTTGCTGAAGTTGTTTATCAGCTTTAGTAGTTCTCTGGTGGAACTTTTGGGATCACTTAAATAAACTATCATATCATCTGCAAATAGTGATATTTTGACTTCTTCTTTTCCGATCTGTATCCCCTTGATCTCCTTTTGTTGTCTGATTGCTCTGGCTAGAACTCAAGAACTATATTGAATAAGTAGGGAGAGAGTGGGCAGCCTGAAGTGGATGTTCTCATGTGCTGAGCAGACTGTGCAATCATCTCCTGAATTGTGTTACAGGTGTGGACAAAGCCAATGCGATGCCAGCTCCAAGGATATTAAGGACCCATCTTCCCACTCAGCTACTGCCACCGTCTTTCTGGACAAACAACTGTAAGGTAAGACAGTAGCAGTTCCTATCGGGACTGGAGCAGGGAGCCCAGAGCCTCAGGCCTTCACAGCCTGAGTGAGTATAGCTTCCTTAGCAGTACCCTGAACCTCTGAGACCTAATACTGTGCAGTAAAGTCAAACACCATGCTAGATTTAGTAGAGTGGTTCCCCAGAGTCTTTCAAATGTGATGTGAAGGCCGAGGGCAGACTGAGGTATTGGGGATCATGTGTTCTTCAGTGAAGCAGACTGGGAGTGGGGAAAGGGAACCATAGACTGTAGGCTATAGGAGGGCTTATGGAGTGGAGCACAAAGAAGACTGAGCAGATCAAGTGCAAAGGACTGATGTTCAAAGGGTAAATCCCAGTGGAGCTGCAGAGGAGGCTTGGATGGAGCCTCAGAAGCCTCCAGGCTGCTTTCACTCTTTCTAGGATTATGTCATGTGTCCCAGTGTCTTGTCTATTATGTTCCTGACACATTGAGAGTGTTGGACCATGGTAGGAGTATACCATGGGTATACCAAGGAGTATGCCAAGGGTACAGTAATCGTGCAGTGAAGGGAGCTGAGATTCAAGGATGAGGCAATGGCTTTTCTAAGAATAATCTTTTTCTTTTTTAAATGGAAATAGTGAAAGAAAGATAAAAAGGGACTAGAGAAATGGGCTCAGTGCTTAAGAGTATTGACTGTTCTTCCAGAGGACAAAGGTTCAGATACTAGCTCACAACTGTCTGTAACTTCAGTACTAGGGGATATGATGCCCTCTTCTGGTTTGTATGGGTACTGCTTGCACATGGGTCATGATCATACAAGCAGGCAATGCATCAATGTAAATAAAACCATCACTTTTACTATATTAATCCTGCCAATCCATGAGCATGGGAGATCTTTCCATCTTCTGAGGTCTTCTTCAATTTCTTTCTTCAGTGTCTTGAAGTTCTTATTGTACAGATCTTTTACTTGCTTGGTTAAAGTCACACCGAGGTACTTTATATTATTTGGGTCTATTATGAAGGGTGTCGTTTCCCTAATTTCTTTCTCGGCTTGTTTCTCTTTTGTATAGAGGAAGGCAACTGATTTATTTGAGTTAATTTTATACCCAGCCACTTTGCTGAAGTTGTTTATCAGCTTTAGTAGTTCTCTGGTGGAACTTTTGGGATCACTTAAGGATTAATATAGTAAAAATGGCCATTTTACCAAAAGCAATCTACAGATTCAATGCAATCCCCATCAAAATACCAATCCAATTCTTCAAAGAGTTAGACAGAACAATTTGCAAATTCATCTGGAATAACAAAAAACCCAGGATAGCTAAAGCTATCCTCAACAATAAAAGGACTTCAGGGGGAATCACTATCCCTGAACTCAAGCAGTATTACAGAGCAATAGTGATAAAAACTGCATGGTATTGGTACAGAGACAGACAGATAGACCAATGGAATAGAATTGAAGACCCAGAAATGAACCCACACACCTATGGTCACTTGATTTTTGACAAAGGAGCCAAAACCATCCAATGGAAAAAAGATAGCATTTTCAGCAAATGGTGCTGGTTCAACTGGAGGGCAACATGTAGAAGAATGCAGATCGATCCATGCTTATCACCCTGTACAAAGCTTAAGTCGAAGTGGATCAAGGACCTCCACATCAAACCAGACACACTCAAACTAATAGAAGAAAAACTAGGGAAGCATCTGGAACACATGGGCACTGGAAAAAATTTCCTGAACAAAACACCAATGGCTTATGCTCTAAGATCAAGAATTGACAAATGGGATCTCATAAAACTGCAAAGCTTCTGTAAGGCAAAGGACACTGTGGTTAGGACAAAACGGCAACCAACAGATTGGGAAAAGATCTTTACCAACCCTACAACAGATAGAGGCCTTATATCCAAAATATACAAAGAACTCAAGAAGTTAGACCGCAGGGAAACAAATAACCCTATTAAAAAATGGGGTTCAGAGCTAAACAAAGAATTCACAGCTGAGGAATGCCGAATGGCTGAGAAATACCTAAAGAAATGTTCAACATCTTTAGTCATAAGGGAAATGCAAATCAAAATAACCCTGAGATTTCACCTCACACCAGTGCGATTGGCTAAGATCAAAAACTCAGGTGACAGCAGATGCTGGCGAGGTTGTGGAGAAAGAGGAACACTCCTCCATTGTTGGTGGGATTGCAGACTGGTAAAACCATTCTGGAAATCAGTCTGGAGGTTCCTCAGAAAATTGGACATTGAACTGCCTGAGGATCCAGCTATACCTCTCTTGGGCATATACCCAAAAGATGCCTCAACATATAAAAGAGACACGTGCTCCACTATGTTCATCGCAGCCTTATTTATAATAGCCAGAAAATGGAAAGAACCCAGATGCCCTTCAACAGAGGAATGGATACAGAAAATGTGGTACATCTACACAATAGAATACTACTCAGCTATCAAAAACAACGAGTTTATGAAATTCGTAGACAAATGGTTGGAACTGGAAAATATCATCCTGAGTGAACTAACCCAATCACAGAAAGACATACATGGTATGCACTCATTGATAAGTGGCTATTAGCCCAAATGCTTGAATTACCCTAGATCCCTAGAACAAACGAAACTCAAGACGGATGATCAAAATGTGAATGCTTCACTCCTTCTTTAAATGAGGAAAAAGAATACCCTTGGCAGGGAAGGGAGAGGCAAAGATTAAAACAGAGACTGAAGGAACACCCATTCAGAGCCTGTCCCACATTTGGCCCATACATATACAGCCACCCAATTGGACTAGATGGATGAAGCAAAGAAGTGCAGACCGACAGGAGCCGGATGTAGATCGCTCCTGAGAGACACAGCCAGAATACAGCAAATACAGAGGCGAATGCCAGCAGCAAACCACTGAACTGAGAATAGGTCCCCTATTGAAGGAATCAGAGAAAGAACTGGAAGAGCTTGAAGGGGCTCGAGACCCCAAAAGTACAACAATGCCAAGCAACCAGAGCTTCCAGGGACTAAGCCACTACCTAAAGACTATACATGGACTGACCCTGGACTCTGACCCCATAGGTAGCAATGAATATCCTAGTAAGAGCACCAGTGGAAGGGGAAGCCCTGGGTCCTGCTAAGACTGAACCCCCAGTGAACTAGTCTATGGGGGGAGGGCGGCAATGGTGGGAGGGTTGGGAGGGGAACACCCATAAGGAAGGGGAGGGGGGAGGGGGATGTTTGCCCGGAAACCGGGAAAGGGAATAACACTCGAAATGTATATAAGAAATACTCAAGTTAATAAAAAAAAATGGAAAAAAAAATAAAACCATCACATAATTTAAGCTTTAAGGATTGTTTTGAAAGGACTAAACTATTTATAGATAGCAGAAATATTGGTGGAGTTCCTACAATCAAATGACTTGTATTGTCTGTAAAGGTGGGTGAGGAATGCCAATTCTATTCCTGGCATTACTGAGACCAGCTATCATGAAATCACTGAGGAATACCTCTTGATATTATCTGAGATCAAATAAGCTGAGGAAATTCCCAAGTTACAAAAAAATATAACTGAAATAAAATTAAGAAAAGCATAATTATCATGGACCTGTGCAGTGGTATTTGATCCCCTGGATAATTCAGCAACATTAGCTTTAATGTTTGCACAGGGATTGAAACAGAACATGAACACAAGGAGATAAGAGAATGAGGAGAGAGCATAGGAATCATGGGTCATCATCTTCCATGTATATGTAGGTGGAGGAGTTGAGCTCTGTGGTACTGAGAACCGTCTTCAATGGGTGTATTTTCAGTTTTGAATGAGTGAGGTTATTAAGTATATAAAACAAGCCAAAGAAAATGAACAAATAGAAAGCAGCAGGCAAATGGAAGGGTGGAGAGAGAGAGGGGGGGGGTGGGGAGGGAGCGAGGGAGGGAGGGAGAGAGAGAGAGAGAGAGAGAGAGAGAGAGAGAGAGAGAGAGAGATAACAAACAACAAATCAGGTCCTCAAGCAGAAATTGCCTGGACAAGCCCTCTTGAAACTGACACTTGTTGTTCCCAGCACAGAGATTCTCAGGCAGAGCATAGAGTGTCCCTGGGCAAGGCTTCCAGGTCAAGGAACAAATCACAGTAGAAAGATAATATTACAAAGGGAGGACTCACAAACATCTAGCAAAAACTACTGATGAATCTCCATTGGGATAGCCAGTCAATTTACTCATAAAATACCCAGGCTGATCAGAATATTCCTCCAAGTAAAGGACAGGTAGGAAAGAGATAACATCAGGAGATCCTGTGCTCACACCATTTTCAAGAAACTGAGGAAATTCAAGCATCAGCTGGAGTTTCACACTGAGGTTTCTCTCTATGGCTAAGGTTTCCAAGAGCTGATCTTCTAGTATCTCTTTCCCAATGGGCTAAACAAAGTAACACCTTTACAAAAGAGTTCACCTTCCAGATGTTCTCAGTAACTGGTTTTTTACTTGGGATATTTTGCTCTTCTCTTCCCTCCTTGTCACAGAGTTCATGGAGTAGTCTCTCCCCAGATAAGGGATCTTGGTGTACACTTAGAAAAATATATTTGGTGTTGAAGTGCGTATGGAGTAACCCAACTTCTGAAGCCAGCTTCTCAGTGAATTCAAACAACAGAAGGAAATTTACCAATATAGTATACATTGTAGGTGGTAAAGAAGACTGTAGGCAACTTCTGGGTAGTCTTGTGTCATCTGTCAAAGGTTTTAAAGATTAATTCCCTATTCTTACCCTGGACTATAAGCTCTTACAAATCAGCATAAGATGACCCCAGTACCAGAAACACCAGTATATCTAACAGAAATACACATGATCTTATCTGAAGAGTCATCTCAGCTCAGATCCCCAGATTACTACTGTGATCATGATCATACATTACAACATACATACATACATACATACATACATACATACATACAACATACATAAGGAAAGAGACCTTCATGAGGGTGTCTGCTAAAGAACAGTTCAAGTTGGCTCCTAAAAACTTCTGACAAACCTGTTATATGCAAAAATAAGAAAATGTTAATGCGGCTGCTCCCAAACCCCGTGGGAGAGAGACTTCACCGCCTGGACAGGTAGGCACTCCTGAGACTGCAGAGCAGAAGAGACCACCAACATTGCCCAACCCTGCCCACATCCCTGGCCCAAGAGGAAACTGTATATGACCTCTGGGTTCCCTTGGATAAGGGCACAGCAGCAGCGGGTCAAGAGCGTCTGAGACACCCCCAGAACCTGAAGGGACCGACCAGATAAACAGTTCTCTACACCCAAATCCTGTGGGAGGGAGAGCTAAACTTTCAGAGAGGCAGACAAGCCTGGGAAACCAGAAGAGACTGCACTCTGCACACATTACTGATTCCAGAGGAAAACACCAAACGCCATCTGGAACCCTGGTGCACGGAAGCTCCTGGAAAGGGCAGCACAGAACTTCCTAGTTGCTCCCCCACGGAGAGCTCGTAGGCAGCACCCCACAAGCAAACTTGAGCCTCAGCACCACAGGTAAGACCAACCTTCCTACTCCAAGCGACCTCCCTAGTGAACTCAGGACACAGGCCCACAGGAACAGCTAAAGACCTGTAGATAGGAAAAACTACACGCCCGAAAGTAGAACACTCTGTTCCCATAACTGACTGAAAGAAAACAGGAAAACAGGTCTACAATACCCCTGAAACACAGTATTATAGAACAGTCTAGCCACTGTCAGAAATAGCAGAACAAAGTAACACCAGAGATAATCTGATGGTGAGAGGCAAGCGCACGAACCCAAGGAACAGAAACCAAGACTACATGGCATCATCAGAGCCCAATTCTTCCACCAAAGCAAACACTGAATATCCAAACACGCCAGAAAAGCAAGATCTAGTTTCAAAATCATATTTGATCATGATGCTGGAGGACTTCAAGAAAGATGTGAAGAACTCCCTTAGAGAAACACAGGAAAACATAAAGAAACAAGTAGAAGCCTACAGAGAGGAATCACAAAAATCCCTGAAAGAATTCCAGGAAAACACAATCAAACAGTTGAAGGAATTAAAAATGGAAATAGAAGCAATCAAGAAAGAACACATGTAAACAACCCCGGATATAGAAAACCAAAAGAAGAGACAAGGAGCTGTAGATACAAGCTTCACCAACAGAATACAAGAGATGGAAGAGAGAATCTCAGGAGCAGAAGATTCCATAGAAATCATTGACTCAACTGTCAAAGATAATGTAAAGCAGAAAAAGCTACTGGTCCAAAACAAAGAGGAAATCCAGGACTCAATGAGAAGATCAAACCTAAGGATAATAGTTGTAGAAGAGAGTGAAGACTCCCAACTTAAAGGACCAGTAAATATCTACAACAAAATCATAGAAGAAAACTTCCCTAACCTAAAGAAGGAGATACCCATAAGCATACAAGAAGCCTACAGAACTCCAAATACATTGGACCAGAAAAGAAACTCCTCCCGTCACATAATAGTCAAAACACCAAACGCACAAAATAAAGAAAGAATATTAAAAGCAGTAAGGGAAAAAGGTCAAGTAACATATAAAGGCAGACCTATCAGAATCATACCAGACTTTTCTCCAGAAACTATGAAAGCCTGAAGATCCTGGACAGATGTCATACAGACCCTAAGAGAACACAAATGGCAGCCCAGGTTACTGTATCCAGCAAAACATAGATGGAGAAACCAAGATATTCCATGACAAAACCAAATTTAAACAATATCTTTCTACAAATCCAGCACTAAAAATGATAATTAATGGTAAAACCCAACATAAGGAGGCAAGCTACACCCTAGAAGAAGCAAGAAACTAATCGCCTTGGCAATGAAACAAAGAGAAGAAAAAGCACACAAACATAACCTCATATCCAAATATGAATATAACAGGAAGCAATAATCACTATTCCTTAATATCTCTCAACATCAATGGACTCATCTCCCCAATAAAAAGACATAGATTAACAAACTGGATACGCAACAAGGACCCTGCATTCTGCTGCCTACAAGAAACACACCTCAGAGACAAAGACAGACACTACCTCAGAGTGAAAGGCTGGAAAACAACTTGCTGAGCAAATGGTCAGAAGAAGCACGCTGGAGTAGCCATTCTAATATCAAATAAAATCAATTTTCAACTAAAAGTCATCAAAAAAGATAAGGAAGGACACTTCATGTTCATCAAAGGAAAAATCCACCAAGATGAACTCTCAATCCTAAATATCTATGCCCCAAATACAAGGGCACCTACATACGTAAAAGAAACCTTACTAAAGCTCAAAACACACATTGCACCTCACACAATAATAGTAGGAGATTTCAACACCCCACTCCCATCAATGGACAGATCATGGAAACAGAAATTAAACAGAGACGAAGACAGACTAAGAGAAGTCACGAACCAAATGGACTTAACAGATATTTATAGAACATTCTATCCTAAAGGAAAAGTATATACCTTCTTCTCAGCTCCTCATGGTACTTTCTCCAAAATTGACCATATAATTGGTCAAAAAACGGGCCTCAACAGGTACAGAAAGATAGAAATCATCCCATGCGAGCTATCAGACCATCACGGCCTAAAGCTGGTCTTCAATAACAAAAAGGGAAGAACGCCCACATATACGTGGAAGTTGAACAATGCTCTACTCAACGATAACCTGGTCAAGGAAGAAGTAAAGAAAGATATTAAAGACTTCTTAGAATTTAATGCAAATGAAGGTACAACATACCCAAACTTATGGGACAAAATGAAAGCTGTGCTAAGAGGAAAACTCATACCTCTGAGTGCCTGCAGAAAGAAACAGGAAAGAGCATATGTCACCAGCTTGACATCACACCTAAAAGCTCTAGAACACAAAGAAGCAAATACACCCAGGAGGTGTAGAAAGCAGGAAATAATCAAACTCAGAGCTGAAATCAACCAAGTAGAAACAAAAAGGACCATAGAAAGAATCAACAGTACCGAAAGTTGGTTCTTTGAGAAAATCAACAAGATTGATAAACCATTAGCCAGACTAATGAGAGGACACAGAGAGTGTGCCCAAATTAACAAAATCAGAAATGAAAAGGGAGACATAACTACAGATTCAGAGGAAATTCAAAAAATCATCAGATCTTACTATAAAAGCTTATATTCAACAAAACTTGAAAATCTGCAGGATATGGACAATTTCCTAGACAGATACCACGTACCGAAGTTAAATCAGGAACAGATAAACCAGTTAAACAACCCCATAACTCCTAAGGAAATAGAAGCAGTCATTAAAGGTCTCCCAACCAAAAAGAGCCCAGATCCAGACGAGTTTAGTGCAGAATTCTATCAGACCTTCATAGAAGACCCCGTACCATTATTATCCAAACTATTCCACAAAATTGAAACAGATGGAGCACTACCAAATTCCTTCTATGAAGCCACAATTACTCTTATACCTAAACCACACAAAGACCCAACAAAGAAAGAGAACTTCAGACCAATTTCCCTTATGAATATCGACGTAAAAATACTCAATAAAATTCTGGCAAACCGAATCCAATAGCACATCAAAACAATCACCCATCATGATCAAGTTGGCTTCATCCTAGGCATGCAGGGATGGTTTAATATACAGAAAACTGATTTATTTCAGTTAATTTTATACCCAGCCACTATGCTGAAGTTGTCTATCAGCTTCAGTAGTTCTCTGGTGGAACTTTCAACCACCATGATTTTTTCAACGTGATCCATTATATAAACAAACTGAAAGAACAAAAGCACATGATCATTTCATTAGATGCTGAGAAAGCATTTGACAAAATTCCACACCCTTTCATGATAAAAGTCCTGGAAAGAATAGGAATTCAAGGCCCATACCTAAACATAGTAAAAGCCATATACAGCAAACCAGTTGCTAACATTAAACTAAATGGAGAGAAACTTGAAGCAGTCCCACTAAAATCAGGGACTAGACAAGGTTGCCCACTCTCTCCCTACTTATTCAATATAGTACTTGAAGTTCTAGCCAGAGCTATCAGAAAACAAAAGGAGGTCAAGGGGATACAGATCGGAAAATTAGAAGTCAAAATATCAGAGCTATCAGAAAACAAAAGGAGGTCAAGGGGATAGAGATCAGAAAAGAAGAAGTCAAAATATCACTATTTGCAGATGATATGATAGTATATTTAAGTGATCCCAAAAGTTCCACCAGAGAACTACTGAAGCTGATAGACAACTTCAGCATAGTGGCTGGGTATAAAATTAACTGAAATAAATCAGTAGCCTTCCTCTACACAAAAGAGAAACAAGCCGAGAAAGAAATTAGGGAAACGACACCCTTCATAATAGACCCAAATAATATAAAGTACCTCAGTGTGACTTTAACCAAGCAAGTAAAAGATCTGTACAATAAGAACTTCAAGACTCTGAAGAAAGAAATTGAAGAAGACCTCAGAAGATGGAAAGGTCTCCCATGCTCATGGATTGGCAGGACTAATATAGTAAAAATGGCCATTTTACCAAAAGCGATCTACAGATTCAATGCAATCCCCACTAAAATACCAATCCATTTCTTCAAAGAGTTAGACAGAACAATTTGCAAATTCTTCTGGAATAAGAAAAAACCCAGGATAGCTAAAACTATCCTCAACAATAAAAGGACTTCAGGGGGAATCACTATCCCTGAACTCAAGCAGTATTACAGAGCAATAGTGATAAAAACTGCATGGTATTGGTACAGAGACAAACAGATAGACCAATGGAACAGAATTGAAGACCCAGAAATGAACCCACACACCTATGGGCACTTGATTTTTGATAAAGGAGCCAAAAGCAGCCAATGGAAAAAAGATAGCATTTTCCGCAAATGGTGCTGGTTCAACTGGAGGTCAACATGGAGAAGAATGCAGATCAATCCATGCTTATCACCCTGTACAAAGCTTAAGTCCAAGTGGATCAAGGACCTCCACATCAAACCAGATACACTCAAACTAATAGAAGAAAAACTAGGGAAGCATCTGGAACACATGTGCACTGGAAAAAATTTCCTGAACAAAACACCAGTGGCTTACGCTCTAAGATCAAGAATCGACAACTGGGATCTCATAAAACTGCAAAGCTCTGTAAGGCAAAGGACACTGTGGTTAGGACAAAACGGCAACCAACAGATTGGGAAAAGATCTTTACCAATCCTACAACAGATAGAGGCCTTATATCCAAAATATACAAAGAACTCAAGAAGTTAGACCGCAGGGAGACAAATAACCCTATTAAAAAATAGGGTTCAGAGCTAAACAAAGAATTCACAGCTGAGGAACGCTGAATGGCTGAGAAACACCTAAAGAAATGTTCAACATCTTTAGTTATAAGGGAAATGGAAATCAAAACAACCCTGAGATTTCACCTCACACCAGTGAGAAAGGCTAAGATCAAAAACTCAGGTGACAGCAAATGCTGGCGAGGATGTGGAGAAAGAGGAACACTCCTCCATTGTTGGTGGGATTGCAGACTGGTACAACCATTCTGGAAATCAGTATGGAGGTTCCTCAGAAAATTGGACATTGAACTGCCTGAGGATCCAGCTATACCTCTCTTGGGCATATACCCAAAAGATGCCGCAACAGATAAAAAAGACACGTGCTCCACTATGTTCATAGCAGCCTTATTTATAATAGCCAGAAGCTGCAAAGAACCCAGATGCCCTTCAACAGAGGAATGGATACAGAAAATGTGGTACATCTACACAATGGAATATTACTCAGCTATCAAAAACAATGACTTTATGAAATTCGTAGGCAAATGGTTGGAACTGGAAAATATCATCCTGAGTGAGGTAACCCAATTACAGAAAAATACACATGGTATGCACTCATTGATAAGTGTCTATTAGCCCAAATGCTTGAATTACCCTAGATGCCTAGAACACTTGAAACTCTATACGAGTGATCAAAATGTGAAATTTTCACTCCTTCTTTGAAAGGGGAACAAGAATATCCTTGGCAGGGAATAGAGAAGCAAAGATTAAAACAGAAACAGAGGAACACCCATTCAGAGCCTGCCACACATGTGGCCCATACATATACAGCCACCCAATTAGACAAGATGGATGAAGCAAAGAAGTGCAGGCAGACAGGAGCTGGATGTAGATCTCCTCTGAGAAACACAGCCAGAATACAGCAATACAGAGGCGAATGCCAGCAGCAAACCACTGAACTGAGAATAGGACCTTCATTGAAGAAATCAGAGAAAGAACTGGAAAGCTTGAAGGGTATCGATACACCATATGAACAACAATGCCAAGCAACCAGAGCTTCCAGGGACTAAGCCACTACCTAAAGACTATACATGGACTGACCCTGGACTCTGACCTCATAGATAGCATTGAATACCCTAGTAAGATCATCAGTGTAAGGGGAAGCCCTGGATCCTGCTAAGACTGAACGCCCAGTGAACGTGATTACTGGAGGGAGGGCGGCAATGGTGGGAGGATGCGGAGGGGAACACCCATAAAGAAGGGGAGGGGGAGGGATTAGGGGGACGTTGGCCCGTAAACCGGGAAAGGGAATAACACTCCAAATGTAAATAAATACTCAAGTTAAAAAAACAAATAAATAAAAAAACAAACAAAAAAAATGACAAAAAAAGAAAATGTTAATGCTGTACCAAATAAATCATTGTATCAAATATCACATAAAGAAAGTATATGTGACTTTAGGTTGAATCATCAAATAAAGCAATGGTGTTTTATAATTGCTTACACATATATGTATATATCATTATATATTATATACATTATATATTATATATACATATTTAACGATTTATATATACAACACAAAATTAAAAACCAGAACGAGCCTAACCCTCAGACTGTGTGCATCTGAATAGAGAAATGTATGGACATGGAAAGGGATGAATGAGGGCTGAGGAAAGGTGAGAGTTATGCCATGTGGCTGGAAAGCACATCCCTGAAAAGGAAAGATGAAACTCCTAAAATGTCAGTCAATACTGAGGTGAAAGAGCCTGAGTACAAAGTGCAAGAATTAAATTAAAAAATAAATAAATAATCTGACACTTTAGAAAATTCTTTCCATTGGTGCACAGCAGCATTTTGACTTGGAGAATACAAGGGCAAGATAACAAAGTCTCCCAACAGGGTCCTTATTGAAATGCACCTAGTGTTTGCTTATTCTGTGTAGAAACACACAGATTTTAAAGTGATCATCATGGAAGAAAGTGTGTGCTCATATCAAGTAGGATCCACGGTGCTGCTCCACGTCAAAACAGCAGGTGGAGCAATTGCTTTCTCAGAAATCAGGCTGAGGTTTCTGGAAGGCTCAGTGGCTCTGTAGTTGATTCAGAGTATGTAGAGGAAGAGTTTGCCCCTGATAACAAAAGGGAAATCAAGAATTGAGATAAATTTTAATGAGTTAGGGCTGGGCTGGGAGTATCATAATTGGTGACATTGCTCTAGGCTGAGTCTCAGTGCTAGGGCAGGAGAGCTGAGCATTCCCCAAAAGGACTCACCCAGAGGGAGAACTAGGGAGTTCCAATATTTGTGTTCCTTTAACTCACCTCTCTTCTTCTCCAAAGTACCTTTATGTGGCTCGAAACGCCAAAGATGCATGGTTTCCTACCAACACTTCTACAGAATGTGCCAGGTGCTCCCCAATCCAGGCACCTGGAATGAGTATTTTGAAACCTTCATCAATGGAAAAGGTAAATAAAAATGCATTGTCCCTCTGTGGTTTTACCCCGATTAGGCTGAGCTGAGAGAACAACCCCTGACAGTTGATCCCCCAGAGTTTCCTGTGCCTCCTATCCTGGCCTCTATTCGGGGATTCCTGACCTATAGACTTTCCTCAGCCTGTGTGACCCTGTCATAATATCAGGGTGCAAGTGATTGTGCATGATCAATATGAAGCCACTTTAATTCTCATATTAAAGAAAAGCCCCCAATACTGACAGAAACTACGTGACCTCAGAATCGAGCAGCTCAGTGATGCTGGGAAATATCTAATACAGAATTTTTCCTTCTCTGATGTACCTGAAGCCAGAAAAAAGAAAAAAAGAAAGAAAGAAAGAAAGAAAGAGAGAGAGAGAGAGACAGAGACAGAGACAGAGACAGAGACAAAGAAAGAAAGAAAGAAAGAAAGAGAGAGAGAGAAAGAGAGAGAGAAAGTAAAAGAAAAAAGGAAAGTCAAACTTTCCTGACTTGGAATATTTGTGTCCATGAAAACAATTCTTGTTTTTCACAGTAAGTTGGGGATCTTGGTTTGACCATGTGAAAGGATGGTGGGAAATTCGAGACAGATACCAGATTCTCTTCCTCTTCTATGAAGACATGAAGAGGGTAAGTAAATTACTTCTTCAGCATCAGGGACAGGGAAGCTGCTTTAGGAATGTGGTTCTGACAGGGATGTCTGGATAAATGTGATAGTGTGAAAACTCTTTTCCAGTCCAACTAATGCTACCCTCACTCACAGGACCCAAAGCGTGAAATCCAGAAGGTAATGCAGTTCATGGGCAAGAATTTGGATGAAGAGGTCGTGAATAAAATAGTCCTGGAGACATCGTTTGAGAAAATGAAAGACAATCCTTTGACAAATTTTTCCACAATCCCCAAGACTATCATGGACCAGTCCATTTCCCCTTTCATGAGAAAAGGTCTGTGGGGCTTATTTATCTCTAATTCTGAGGCAGTCCCTCTCCAATCCACATATTGTGATTCTAAGAAAGCTAGAGATTTGTTCCTAGTGTACAAGAAGCTCTACAAAGCAAGTCTTACAGATAACTAAGACAGACTCCCCTTGGTGCACACCTCCTTGGGATCCCTGCCTGCGGTTAGACTCATCAGAGCTGACATCTAGTTTGATTCTGTCTCCAAATCATGACTCATGACACTTTCAGGACTTTCAGCATGTATTACTGAGACCCAGGCCCTTAATGCTTCCTAGATTTTGAAAAAAAAAATCTGATTATCCCTGGTGATTCACTTTTAAGTGGGGAATGTTATTTTTTAAAGTTAGTATACTCAATAACTTTCTAAAACTCAACAGTTCGATGATTTCACACAGATCCTCAGTAAACCCACTTTCCAAAAAGGTAGATACAGAATGAAACCCATCCCACTGTCTCATTAACATCTGCACTTTTTTCCACTGCTATGCAACCAGGACTAGGTTTTATAAACAGCTGCAGAACTTTTTTTCTTTTACTTTCAGCACATGAGTTAATCCATTGCCCTTGCAGTATTCCCTCTTTTCTCTCTTAGACTTTGGTAAGGTTTGAGAAGCACCCTTTTTCCCAGTCTATCCATGTCCACTCTTCTCTGCACTCACTTGTGTTTGCTTCTTTGCTTGCTTGCTTTGGCCATAAAAACACAACTAAGAATACCATGACAGAAACCTGTTCACTAACACAAACCGTGATTACCTTACATACTTTTGCTTACCAGAATATGAGCTATCCCTCCAGGAAAAGAAATACTGATCTCTACGCATGACTATCTATACAGGACTCATGGATATCCTGTTATTCTTCCAAGTATTTCTCTTATTATAGATATTGTGTCCATATTTTTATGATTAATGCTACAATGAACATTTCTTGTTCATCAAGTTGGACAATTTTCTTTAAGAATCACAAGTGTTACAGTGATTATCTCTCTAAAATTATTTAAAATAATAAAAATAGAATCTCGTTCCAATAACATAATTTACTAAAAACAATTCATAGAAATAAACGATGCAGTTCAATACATTCTTACAAACAAATAAAACTAAGTGATCAAAGTAAAAAGAATTCCATCAGCTTGGTTGATATCCTGCCATATCCTTTGCAGGCAATCTTTCCTTCAGAAGAAAATATTCCCATTTCTCACTGTAAGTTGGTTTTGTTTGTTCTTAGGTGGCATATACTTGGAGTGTCACAATATGTATTTTCTTATGCCCCAGATCTCTGGCCAGTATAACATCTTAAGATCTCCTTGTATGGCTATATGTCTACCATTCCTTCATTTTCATAATTGTTACTACCTAATATGTGTGTGTAGCACAGTAGAGCCAAGATTCTGGGTCACATTGAATTGATTGATTTTATTTAGATGCCAGCGCCCCAGCACAAAGACAACTAAACCCCCTTCTCATTCAGGAGAGGTAAAGTGGTGAGGAATTGAGCTCCTGTCAGGACAGCACCAATGTGGGTACTGCACACTCCAGTCAGGGATACAGTCTGTCAACCACACACTGATGCTTTTGTCTGGCCTTTGTCCTTTAGGAATTGTGGGTGATTGGAAAAACCACTTTACTGTGGCCCAGAATGAGAGGTTTGATGAAATCTATGAGCAAAAGATGGATGGAACCTCTCTAAACTTCTGCATGGAACTCTGATCAAGATGAGAAGATAGACATCAAGGACAGGAGTCTGTCTGCAAGCCTCAATCCAGCCAAAGGAAGATCAGTAAGCAAACTGTAAATGCCAAGGACTGTGACACCGACTCTGTTATTACTGACATCACATTACAATTCACAAAATCATATTATGTCCAGTGTATACTTTCTCCACTATTCAGTACAAATCAGTAAGATGGCTTAATAAGCTAATAAATAAACAAACTTGAATAGTATAAATTTTATGATGACATCTTTCTAGGAGGTATAGCCTATATTCTAACTCTAAATAACTATCTTATGCACAAAAACACAAATATTAGAAATCATCTAAATGAATGTACAGAAATTCCTAATGTCTTTCTGCTCAATCAGTATTTTTCCTGGTTACAGTGGGAAGACTCAGTTTGTGGACAACTTGTTGCAACATGCTCACTGGAACATTTTCTACCTGGTAGGAGGAAATTGAGGGAAGGACTTCAAGGAGATGTCAGAAATCCAAATCTTAATAAACGGAATCCTAGTTCTGAGTCATAAAAGAAACAGAAGAAAGGCATGAGGGTGACCTTTGGAAAGCACAAATTGTGTCTTGATAAAAGCAGAATGGAAGCTTTGTGTTCAACTTGCCGCCAATTTGCATTTTGATCTCCTGTCATCTCTTCTGAGGAACAGCTTGTACTTTTGCCCACTTTAGCAGAGTCTATCTGCATTTGCTTGCCAGCATACTTCCTTCCACCTCCCACTCGCTCCATGTCTTGGGCATCCTTTTACTCCCAGTAACCAGGCAATATGGAGAACACAGCATGTTGCATGACTGAATGATGGCTCAGAAGACAGAAAGGCACACATGTTTAGGTCACAAACTCTCAGCACTTACCCTTTTACTTTAGTTGCAGACATCAGCACTGCTAAGTTGAGATCAGCAGGAGCAGCCTGTGGTGTGAGCAGGAGCCTGGGGTATTTAGCATGAGCTAGAATGCCATTTGCTTTCTAGCACTCAATCCTGCAATGGCCATGTGATGAGGATGTGGGCACAGCATGTGTTACTACCAGCAAGAGCTATGAGAAGGTGTAGTACAAGTTAGTGGGTGGAAGCTAAGAAACTGGAACATGGCCTAGAAGAGAATGAGTGCTCCTGGCCCTTGGTCTTCCTTTCCCTTGTTTCTTGGCCATGAAAAATTCAATAAAATAAGGTGGATAGTTTTGCTTTGCCATTTACCCTCACCATGATATTCTGTCCATCTCTCCACAGAATGTAAATTCCAAACCCAAGAGCTAAAATAAAGCTTTTGTCTTTATAAGTTGCTTTTCCCAGATAATTGTTATAATGAAAGAAAGCTCACTAATACATTCCCAATGATGTGGTTATAAAATACTAGAAAAGTCTGAAATTTTGTTGAACTTATAGACAATCGCTTGGTTACTGCCGAAATCTAACAATATGTGTATAGTTAATTAACAATGTCTATTATATTAAAAAATTATATCCTAATTGTATTGTAAAATTTTATTGTTTGGTTCTAAGTCTTGAAATTATTCAAAGTTTCTCTAGGTAGAGAGTCCCCTCTTACAATCCAAACTAAACTGAAATCCCTACATCTGCCTCCTGTCAGGGTTAAGTTCATAAGAGCCCAGAGTCACTCTAGCCTATAAAAAGAATGACTCTGGTCTCCAACCATCTACTGGTTAACTGTAGATTTAAGGTAAACTTTGGAAACATAATAGTGTCGAACTTAAGCCTCTTTTGGCTTTATTTTTCTGGGAGTTTCCTTTGTATTCAGAAATTAAAATAGCAGAACTTGAAAGAGATAAATTGTAAAACGTACTATGTTGGCTTTGTACACGATTGTATTCATAATTTACACATTGGCAATTTTTAACTATTACTTTTAGAGAAAAGAATTAATCAAGTAAATGAAACATTACATCAGAAGAGTAGTTAAGTAACTGTTAGAACGTTTATAAACATTTTAGTTTTACTAGTATTGACTTATGATTATTTTACTAGCACGTCTCTATATACACAAAATTCAATAAAAGAGTTTCAGTTACTCCATTTGTTTGCTATCAATCATTTATTTATTTCTGCTCATTATAAATACTGATAACAGACTGGGTGCAGGAAAATGGATAGTAAAAATGATTCAGTCCAGTTTAAGAATGAGCCAATTAATAAGCTCATGCAACCTTCCTCAGCAGACCTCTCTTACATCTGGTATCACTAACACCTTGAGGTCTCCAATGCTTTTTGTCCTTCATGGTTACAGCTTTACTCTTGGATTTTGGGGGTACTGTTGAGGATCAGGGATCCATCCCCTTCTGTGGCAGTCTCAGTTCAGACTGACACCTTTTAAACAAATGTGCATGTTCAGAAGTTGAAGTCTGCTATAGGTGGAGTTTTTCCTCAGTGTATGTTCATATCATCCCACAGCAGAGCAGGGGATTACAGGTAACAATCACAGCCTCTTTTTCAGCATACACCTTAGCTGAAATTTTCACTTTGTCTTTTCCTAGTCAGTAATCTGCAGATTTTTTTCCAATCTGTCTATCCAACAGTTGCTCTTTTTCACCACAGATGTAGACAAGAGAGTTCAGAAGAAGCCACAGCATAGCCTAAATGCTCTCTTGTCTTGAAATTACCTGTGCCAACTAATTAGTTCCTAATTATTTGATTTAATTTTCAGTTTAAGTGCTCAATTCTTAGCATCCATTCGTGAATTCAAGTACACCTAAGTTCATAATAGAAGCATTTTTACAGCTTTACACATATATTGACCCTTAAACACGGATAGTAGGAGACTTCAATACCCTACTCAGTTGACATGTCACACAGACAAAACTAAATAGAGAAATACCAGAGCTAACTGACATCAAAAACTAAATGGATCTGACAAATATTTACAGAACATTTCACCCAAATACAAAGGAATATACTTTCTTCTTTGCACATCATAGAACTTTCTCCAAAATTGATCACATACTTAGACGCAAAGTCTTCACATACAAGAAAGTTGAAATAACTCTCTACATTCTGTCTATCACAAGAGAAGCTGGATACCAACAATAGAAAAATGAAACAAAAAACTAAAAGACAGAAATCTTTACAAACTCATGGTAAAAGAACAAGTCACTACTGAATGAAAGCAAGTCAAGCTAGAAATTAAGAAAGAAATTAAACACTTTCTAGAATTGAATGAAAATGGTTACTCTACATGTTCACACTTAAAGGACACAATAAAGACAGTTCTCAGAGGAACTAAGTGCTTCACAGGGTTGTTAAGAGCTGCTATATTAGAAACTGTGAGCATACCTGAAAGCTATAGCATAAAAGAAAGAAATCACAACCAAAAGAAGGAGATGGCAAGAAATAATCAAAGTCAGGGCTGAAGTAAATAAATTTGGAACAAATACAAAGAATCAATGTAACAAAAGGTTGATTTTTTGACAAAATCAGCAAGATTGACAAACTCTTAGTCAAATTAAATAAAAGACAGAGAGAAAATATCCAAAGTACCATGATTAGAAATGAAAAGAGAGAGATAACAACAGAAACTGAGAAAATCCAGAGAATCATAAGGAAATATATTAAAAACTTGCACTCCACAATTTGGAAAATCTTTTAAAAAAAGAATTTTCTTTTTCTAAATTCATTTATTTTATTGGATATTTTATGTGTTTAAATGTCAAATGTTATCCCCTTTCTCAGTACAACCCCTTTGCCATCACTCCTAATGCTCCCCTTCCCATCCACCCACTATGCTTCACTACACTGGCATTCCTCTACACTAGGAAATGAGCCTTCACAAGACAAAGGTCTTCTCTTCCTTTTGATACCAGTCGATGCATTCCTCTGCTACATATGCAGCTGGATCCATGGGTCTCCCCACATGTACTCTTCTCTCTGCCCTAGAGCACTAAGGTTACTGGATTATTCTGTATGTCCTGGGAATGGGAATTTATACCCCCAATGCTTAAACAGCAAATACTATACAATCTCCATAGCACAATTTGTACAAAGCCCTCAACAAATCTACTAAAAATCAGCAGTGTTTTCCATACATACAGGTGTTTGCTTGAAAATCCAATTCAAATTTGTTCAGCACTTTTCTAAAGAGGACACCTCTACCACAATCTTCAAAAGCCTGTATTAGTCCCAACACTTGCAATTTTGTTTAATCAATACACTTGTTAACATTTTCCAGATTGCACAGCACATCAGTAAAATTATTTGGATAACTGACATGGGGAAAAAGACACTAGAGAGCACACAATTCTGAAAGAACAAGCATAAACGATATAGGTATTCTCTCCAGGAACAACTTATCTAAGAAAGTAGCATGGTGCTGGAAGTAGTTTGAAATATTTGAGGCTTATGAAAAACATGAAAGAGACACAAAATATCACTGAGCATGCTTTGTATCTGGGACATAACACTATTCTCCCTCTGGAATATCAACCTCGTCTAAGATAAAGGTTCATGTCAGGATAAATGTAAGGTATTTGTTATCAAAGCTGATCATTCCCAGAACTGACGTCAATTCCCAGAAATTGAGTTTAATTCTCAGAACCCTCATGATGGAAGAAGAAAACAACTTCTGAAAAATTGTCTTTTGACTTCTAAATGCCTGCCTTGGCATTGGTGCCCCCACGACAGTATAAATTGTAAAAATCCCAAAACATAGAAATGAATGCCAAATGAACATAACATGGCCAAATAATTTTCTGGCATTAAATGGAAACAAAATTCAGGAAGAAGCTAAAACAAAAGCTATATAGGGGAGAAGATTAATTCTATCCAGTTTATATTTTCATTGGAAAACTTGCAAATACATCTATTGTTTATTCTCTCCAAATCTGTCTTCTTCTTGGCTGTGTTTGTGAATTTTGTCTATTCAAAATATGTCCTTAATATACGGTTTATAACTTCCCTTAAAACTGGGCTCACAAACCTCTTGATTTTGCTATTTTTGAATGATTACTATTTATTCAATTACATTAACTCTATGATTTAAATGCTCTTCTAAGCTGTAAAAGAAGTCTTTAGACAATAGTTTAAGACAAAGTCTGTGTTGTACATGTCAAGAAAGGGCATGTGTCCTGTATATATGGCCAGCCTTCTCCAGACCTGGTGGTTTATAGATTTAAAATCTATAAATTATGTGGATAAACTCACACAGAACAAACACACACACACACACACACACACACACACACACACACACACACACACACAGAGAGAGAGAGAGAGAGAGAGAGAGAGAGAGAGAGAGAGACATTCTAATTAAAAAGTGCCATGCCACTCTAGAAAATAACTGTCACAGGTTTCACAGCTCTGTGCAAACACTAGCCAACATAAGAAACCCATGTTTACCATGAGCTGCCAGCATTTTAACTATTTCCACATTTGCAATGTGTTGTTTAGATTGCAAATAGAGAGTAAAATCCTCTAGCAAAAATAATTGTATAATATTTTTACTATGAACAAGGTATAATAAGACCACAATTTTAAAATGTCAAATAAATCACTCAATCACAATCTAGTATTTTTCAGTCTACCCCCATGTAGACTCATTCTGGGGACTGTGCCATCCAGTGTTCCCTCTCAACTGCCCCTCAGGTTTAAGTTTTTGGGGATGCATACTAGACCTTGGACCAGGTGAAGAGCTGGGATACACATCCCTAGGCTCCACTGCGGGTGCAGGCAAATTCTGAAAAGGACCCATGGCTCAGCACCTCAGGTCACTATGAGACACGCAAAAAGGTATTACAGTCCTAGAAACATAAATCTGTTTCACTCGCCCTTCCAGATGAGCACATGGACCCCATACAGTCCTGAGGTCCCATTCTTTTCACAGGGCTACATCCCTTTCCAGCACCCTGAACTTCCACATTAGCCAGCCATGCCCTTGCATTCAGCTATGCCCCTGAAACAACCACTTCTCAGGCAAAGAGATCTTACCCAGAATTGTCAAAGAAGTACCTATCCCAATTTGTAGAAGAGACTGGGGTATCATACTCAACTAAAACCTTGCACCTTGTGGATCATTTTCTCCCGACCGCCAAACTGCACAACACCAAATGTGGCATTTTTCCTGAGCATACTGGTCACCAAGAGAGGTTGGAGTGGGTGGGTGAGAGTGGGAGCATCCTCAAAGAGGCAAGAGGAGTGGGGAGGGGATGTGGGAGAAGGGGAATGGAGATAACATTTGAAATGTAAATACATAAAATATCCAAGAAGCATAAAATCAAATAAATAAATAAATAAATAAATAAATAAATAAATAAATATTTTTTAAAAAGAGCTTAGGAGTCAAATGAATGACTCCTGTGATGATTTACTAAGTAAATCATATAGAGATGAATCTAAAAAAAAGTCTTCATTTTAGGAGAATGTTAATTTCCATTATTCATAATTAATAATCCCTAAACACAAATTGTTAATGAATAAAAATGTATGCTACATGGTTTTTTATTGTTATTTGGTTGGTTGGTTGGTTGGTTTCAGTGAGGAGTTAGACATCAGGAAGAATGGCAGTATGAGGATGTACAAACAATGACTTTAATATATGTGCTGGGTAGTTTTTGTCAACATGGCACAAACTAGAGTCACCAGGAATAAGAAACCCCAGTCGAGGAATTATGTCCATCAGATTGGTTTTTTTTTTTTGCAGGTCTGTGGAGCATTTAATTCATGATTGATATGGAGGGTACTGCCAAATGTGTGTGCCACCCCTTGGCAGGAGGTCCTGGTTTCTCTAAAGCACACCCAGACAATATGGAAAGCAGGGCAGCAACCAATGTAACTCCATGTTCTCCTCTTCATTCCTGTCTAAAGTTACTGTGTAAGCATTCCTTCATGATAGCCTAGCTTGTGAGATGAAATAAACTCTTTTTTCTCACCTTCCTTACTTCTAGCCAGTTTTTCTTAAAGCAACAGAGCATCAAGCTATTCCATGTATCAAGACTTAGATGTTCACTTGGCACCATCAGAGCCCAGTTCTTCCACCAAAGCAAATACTGAGTATCCAAACACACCGGAAAAGAAAGATTTGGATTTAAAATTATATCTCATAATGATAGAGGACTTTAAGAAGGACACAAATAACTCCCTTAAAGACATACAGAACAACACAAGAAGAACAAGTAGAAACCCTTGAAGAAGAAACACAAAAATCCCTTAAAATACAAACAAGTGAAGGAATTGAACAAAATCATCCAAAATTTAAAAATGAAACTAGAAACAATAAAGAAAGCAAAAAGGAAGACAATCCAGGAGATAGAAAACCTAGGAAAGAGATCAGGAGCCACAGATGCAAGCATCACAAACAGACTGCAAGAGATAGAAGAGAGAATCTCAGGGGCAGAAGATACCATTAAAAACATCATCACAATTGTCAAAGATAATGAAAAATGCAATAAGCACCTATCCCAAAACATTCAGAAAATCCGGGACACAATGAGAAGATCAAACCAAAGGATAATAGGTATAGAAGAGTGCAAAGCTTCCCAAGTAAAAGTACCAGTAAATATCTTCAAAAAATTACGGAAAAAAACTTCACTAACCCAAAGAAAGAGATGCAATAAGCATCAACATAAAAGAAGCCTACAGAACTCCAAATAGATTGGGCCAGAAAAGAAATTCTTCCCATCACATAATAGTCAAAACATCAAATGCACAAAACAAAGAAAGAATATTAAAGGCAGGAAGGGAAAAAGGTCAACTAACATATAATGGTAGACCTATCAGAATTACACCAGACTTCTCACCACAGATTATGAAAGCCAGAAGATCTTGGGCAGATATCATATGGAACTTAAGACAACATAAATGCCAGCCAAGGCAATATATCCAGCAAAAACTTCAATTAACATAGATGGAGAAACCAAGATATTCCATGATAAAACCAAACTTACACAATATATTTCTACAAATCCAGCCCTACAAAGGATAAGAGATAGAAAACTCCAAAACAAGGAGGGAAACTACACCTTAGAAAAAGTAAAAAACTAAAAGAAGAGAGACACACAAACATAATTCCACCTCTAACAACAAAATAATAGGAAACAACAATCAGTATTCCTTAATATCTCTCCAAATCAATGGACTCAATTCCCCAATAAAAAGACATAGACTAACAGACTGGATATGGAAAGAGGAACCAGAATTTTGCTGCATACAGAAAACACACCTCAGTGACAAAGATAGCCACTATTTCAGAGTATAAAGCTGGAAAACAATTTTCCAAGCAAATAATCCAAAAAACAAGCTGGAGTACACATTTTAATATTGAATAAAATCGACTTTCAACTGAAAGTCATCCAGAAAAATAAGGAAGGACACTTCATATACATCAAAGGAATAATCCACCAAGATGAACTCTCAATCCTGATTATGTATGCTCCAAATGCAGGGGTAACTACATTCATAAAACAAACCTTACTAAAGCTCAAATCACATATTACACCTCACAAACTAATAGTAGCAGATTTCAATACCTCACTCTCATCAATCGACAGATCGTGGAAAGAGCAAATAAACAGACATACAGAAACTGCAGAAGTTATGAACCAAATGGATTTAACAGATATTTATAGAACATTTCATCCTAAGACAAAAGAATATACCTTCTTTTCAGCACCTCATGGTCCTTTCTCCAAAACTGGCCATATACTGAGTCACAAAACAGGCCTCAACAGATACAAGAAGATTGAAATAACCCCATACATGTTATCACCATAATCTAAGGCTCGTATTTAATAACAACAAAAACGACAGAAAGCCTGCATATACATGGAAGTTGAGCAATGTTTTACTCAATGGTCAAGGAAGAAATGAAGAAAAATTAAAAACTTTTTAGAATGTAATGAAAATTAGGGCACAACATACCCAAATTTATGGGACACAATGACAGCAGTGCTAAAGGGAAAACTCATAGTTGGGTACCTCCAAAAGAAACAGGAGAGAGACTACATCAGCAGCTTGACAGCACACCTAAAATCTCTAGAACAAAAAGAAGCAAATACACCCAAGAGGAGTAGATGACAGGAAATAATCAAACTCAGGGCTCAAATCAACCAAACTATACAAAGAGTCAACAAAACCAGGAACTGGTTCTTTGAGAAAATCAACAAGATAGATAAACCCTTAGCCTGACTATCCAAAGGGCATAGAGAGTGTATCCAAATTAACAAAATCAGAAATGAAATAGGAGAAATAACAATAGATTCTGAGGAAATTCAAAAGATCATCAGATCCTACTACAAAACCCTATATTCAAGAAAACGGGAAAATCTGGATGAAATACACAATTTTCTAAATAGATAACAGGTACCAAACTTAAATCAGGATTAGATAAACCATCTAAACAGGCCCATAGTAAGTAAAGGAATAGAAGCAGTCATTAAAAATCTCCCAACCAAAAAATGCTCAGTACCAGATGGATTTAGTGTAGAATTTTATGAGACCTTCATAGAAGACTTTACACCAATACTGGCCAAACTGTTTCACAAAATAGAAACAGAAGAAACACTATACAATTCCTTCTATGAAACCACAATTAAGCTTATACCTGAACCACACAAAGACCCAACAAAGAAAGAGAACTTCACACCAATTCCTCTTATGAATATTGATGTAAAAATACTCAATAAAATTCTCGCAAACCAAATCCCAAAACACATAAAAATGATCATCCATCAGGATCAATGAGGTTTCATCCCAGGAATGCAGGAATGGTTCAATATACAGAAATCCATCAACATAATCAACTATGTGAACAAACTCAAAGAAAAAACCCACATGATCATTTCATTAGATGCTGAGAAAGCATTTGACATAATTCACCAGCATGACTCATTGGCTCCAGATCCAGCTAAATGTCTCTAAGATGATATATTTCAATAGCAAGAAATGAAATGCATAAATCTGATGGGGACTTTGTGTACCCTTGCTACTCAGTGAGGGGCATTGCTCCATGTAGACTTTTACCCGATAGGAGAGAAATCAGATGAGTACCAGGACCCCACATCCTGTACCTCCTTCCTTCCCTATGTGCTGGAGGGAATAGGAGCAGGGGCAGTCAGTCCAGCTATTTGTAGCAGGGTCTTCACAAAGATCATCTCAAAACATTCCACAGGTATTCACCTCATAGAGGACAAAACTGAGTCCTTGAGATGCTCTTTACCTTGCTTTTTTGGACAGATCAGTTTTGGTTGGGACAGTGTTTTATGTTCTACCCAGTAAACCTTTTGACCATATGTAACCAGTGCACCTGGCTTCTTTGGAGACTCAGAGGCCAAATCCAGATCTCTCATTGACTGTCCTTTCTCTTCTAATATTTTCAGACTCTTTTGGACATATTCTATTGTGGAGGTTTACTTTCAGCATGTGTGCATTTAGTCTCATATAAATATATGTGAGTTGTGGTGCAAGAATTAGGTGCATATGTTTAGACATTTTGGTGAGGAATGCTTTACCTCCTTTGCTTCTTGGGCCTGATTTCTGAAAAGTAACAGGGCATCAGTGAGAAATCATTAACTTGTAGTCAGAGGTGACAGAAGAGACAATAAAGATGTCATTGTAGCGACTTTCACACTGGAAGACACTAAATTTTATATCTGTCTCAGTCCTGATTCCACTAAAAAAAATAAGCCTACTGTTATCTGCCAGGGTTACAGGTATTGGGCTTGGGGAATGTGAAACTCTTGGCCAGCTTCTTCATTGATCCATAACATTTCTTCTCTTGTAGGTCCCTGGCCACATCCTGAAGCTCATTTCCACTGCCCAATCCCAGGACCTTCACACTCAACACTCGTCCAGAGATGAAGGATAGCATGTCACACCACCCTTCTGCTGGGAGACCAGCAGGCCATTGCATGAGCTTTAAAGGATCATAGAGGCTCTACACAGCATCAGAAAGACATGTTGTGAATAACAATGAAATGGTTTCTATTCCATCATCTACCTATAGACTACCATCCTCACTTCTCAGCAGTATCTGGGAATAAAGACCCCCTGTGAAAGCCTTTCGGGAGATGAGATCCCCAATTCATTTTCATGCTTTCTACAGTGCAGAAATGTCATCTATGTCCTCTTGGATTACCAAGGAAACTGGCTTTATCAGATGAGGAACGTGTCTCAGTAGAGTCTTGAGAAGGGAATGCACAACTGTTGGGCCTCTAGACTAGATCTGAGAAAGGCAATGTCCATGGACCAATTATGCCTGGCTACAACTAACCTGAAGAGGGTGAACTGGAGGTCATCCTATTAGACAATTTCTCACTGAAAAATTCTATTTAAATACTGAAGTATTCAAGAATTCCAACATAACTTACGTAAATTGTCATTAAGAAAACTTTAAAACTTGGTTGATAGAAATATAAAGTTGTTAACATGAGGGAACTTTTGCACTTCATCTATAGACTTAGCCAAATCTAGTATGATGCTCAAATACCAAATGTAACAAATTACTGGAAGAGGGCAGAAAAGATTCCTCAAGACCCTGCACTTCTGGTTCTAGCACTTTCCACAAAAAGCCTCCAAGAAACAGAAAGTGCTACAAGGAAGGAACAAAGACTGAACACATGAGATTGACCACAAAAACCAGCAACAGATCACCTAATTCAAGTCAGCTAGTTCTGTCAAAGGCACACAGGCAAATCAAGGCAGATAACATTGTTTATCCACAAGGGTTGCAAAAGAAGCATAAAAAAGCAAGTAGGAAAGCCATTGAAATAATGAACACTGTCACCAATATTACACTGTCCCAAAATCTAAAACTATAGTGTTCATATAAAAGTTACCTAAGAGAATTACCTAACTGTGACGTTGTGAAGAGGATTATTCAGTAACAACATAACACAGAAAAGGTGAACTATGGACACAGGAGCTCTGCATTTACCAGACAAGAAAATACAGAATGTGGAGCCTGGCTTGTTCAAACACCTCCTTAGGACATCTAGAGTGAGCCTCATCACTGTAACACCCAGGTGCCACAAATTCCTATCCTATGCCAAGATACTGATTTACTATTTAGCAGTACCAAGGGAATGTCCTGGCAGACAGGCAGATGTGCTTTGTTTGCTGCTGTTTTACACTCAAGACTCCCTTATCCACTTCCAAGATTTCTCCACAGGAATGTGGGATAGAAGAATGATCACAACCCAAAGCTGTGTTGTCCCTTCCAGCTCTTACTGTTAGCTTTGCTTTTGACTTCCAAATACCTCAGGAAAGTAGAAGAGTGAGGTAAAAGATGGGAAAGACATGGAACATTCTGTAGCTTGAGTGTCTCAATGCTGCTTCTCCTAGAAAACAGAAAGCCTAGAGCTGCACGTGTCCTATGAATTCTCTATACACACTGCTAGTTATCAACCCGTGCAGACATCCTCCTGCTCCCCCACAAAGACTTCAAGTTACCAGGCTCTGCTGGACACAGCACAGCTCCAACACTACTAGGTACCAGTCCATGCAAATACTTGTGGCCCTATACCACATATACCTCTAGATATTAGGTCTTAACTGAGACCTTTTTCCACGCACACACAAACACATACCAAAACTCCACAAACATTACAATGTATCAGGTCTGGATACCTCTCTCTCCACCACTCTATTCAATACATACCAGCAAGTCAGGACTTGACACATATGTCCTCCAGCTGCTCTGCTCAAATACCATTAGTAGTATTTGCCCCTGCTTGAAGTCCCATCCCCCAAAACCATCTCCTCAAATGTATTGCTCATCTAGAACCAGCTGAATATTTCCCCACAAAGCCCCATGTAACATACTCTATGACAAGCCTTTCTGTTCACCAACCATGCAGTTCTACATGAACTGTGTATCAGCAGTTGTTAGGCACCCTCCATAACCCCACATACTGAACCATTTCTTGGGGCCCTACTAGACACAAAGGTCATCTCATTGCCACCCAAAGCACACTGCTATTTAATGGACCATGCTAGGTAATACCCTGCTATAACCTTGCAGCACAAATGGAAGGGCACCTACATTCATAAAAGAAACTTTATTAAGCTCAAAGAACACACTGCAACTCACAATAATAGTGGGAGACTTCATCAACCCACTCTAATAATGGACATAACATGGAAAGAGAAACTAAACACAGACACAGAGAAACTAACAGATGTTATGAACCAAATGGATTTAACATATCTATAAACATATCATCCAAAAAAAAAAGAATAGACCACCTTTGCAGCACCTCATGGTACCTCCTCCAAAACTGACCATATAATCAGACACAAAACAGGACTCAACAGATACAAGAAGATTGAAATAATCCCATGTTCCCTATCAGAGCACCATGGATTAAGCTGGCCTTCAATAAGAGCAAAAATGATAGAAAGCCCACATACACATGGAAGCTGAACAACACTCTACCCGATGGTAATTTGGTCAAGGAAAAAATAAAGAAATTAAAGACTTTATAATTTAATGAAAACGAAGGCACAACATAACCAAACTTATGAATACAATGAAAGCAGTGCTGTGGAAAACTCATAGATCTGAGGGCCTCTAAAAGAAAACTGGAGGGAGCATACACTAGCAGCTTGACAGCACACCTAAAAGTTCTAGAACAAAAAGAAGCAAATGCGACCTGCGGATCCTGGCCCCCAGCAGCTCTCTGCTCCCAAACCCCATGGGAGAGAGACCTCACCGCCTGGTCAGGGGGGCACTCCTGAGGCTGCAGAGCGGAGGACCACCAACACTGCCCACTCCTGCCCACATCCCTGGCCCAAGAGGCAACTGTATAAGGCCTCTGGGTTCCCGTGGGGGAGGGCCCAGGAGCGGCAGGACCCCTGCGACTGAGACACCGCCGGAACCTGAAGGAAACAGACCGGATAAACAGTTCTCTGCACCCAAATCCTGTGGGAGGGAGAGCTAAACCTACAGAGAGGAAGACACGACTGGGAAACCAGAAGAAACTGCACTCTGCACACACATCTCGGACGCCAGAGGAAAACAACAAACGCCATCTGGAACCCTAGTGCACGGAAGCTCCCGGAAAGGGCGGCGCATATCTTCCTGGTTGCTGCCGCCACAGAGAGCTCCTGGGCAGCACCCCGCGAGCAAACTTGAGCCTCGGGACCACAGGTAAGACAAACTTTTCTGCTACAAGTGACCTGCCTGGTGAATTCAAGACAGGACCACAGGAACAGCTGAAGACCTGTAGAGAGGAAAAACTACATGCCCGAAAGCAGAACACTCTGTCCCCATAACTGGCTGAAAGAAAACAGGAAAACAGGTCTACAGCACTCCTGACACACAGGCTTATAGAACAGTCTAGCCACTGTCAGAAATAGCAGAACAAAGTAACACTAGAGATAATCTGATGGCGAGAGGCAAGCGCAGGAACCCAAGCAACAGAAACCAAGACTACATGGCATCATTGGAGCCCAAGTCTCCCACCAAAATAAACATGGAATATCCAAACACACAAGAAAAGCAAGATCTAGTTTCAAAATCATATTTGATCATGATGCTGGAGGACTTCAAGAAAGACGTGGAGAACTCCCTTAGAGAACAAGTAGAAGCCTACAGAGAGGAATCGCAAAAATGCCTGAAAGAATTCCAGGAAAACATAAATAAACAAGTAGAAACCCATAGAGAGGAGACACAAAAATCCCTGAAAGAATTCCAGGAAAACACAATCAAACAGTTGAAGGAATTAAAAATGAAAATAGAAGCAATCAAGAAAGAACACATGGAAACAACCCTGGACATAGAAAATCAAAAGAAAAGACAAGGAGCTGTAGATACAAGCTTCACCAACAGAATACAAGAGATGGAAGAGAGAATCTCGGGAGCAGAAGATTCCATAGAAATCATTGACTCAACTGTCAAAGATAATGTAAAGCAGAAAAAGCTACTGGGGCAAAACATACAGGAAATCCAGGACTCAATGAGAAGATCAACCCTAAGGATAATAGGTATAGAAGAGAGTGAAGACTCCCAGCTCAAAGGAACAGTAAATATCTTCAACAAAATCATAGAAGAAAACTTCCCTAACCTAAAAAAAGAGATACCCATAGGCATACAAGAAGCCTACAGAACTCCAAATAGATTGGACCAGAAAAGAAACACCTCCCGTCACATAATAGTCAAAACACCAAACGCACAAAATAAAGAAAGAATATTAAAAGCAGTAAGGGAAAAAGGTCAAGTAACATATAAAGGCAGACCTATCAGAATCACACCAGACTTTTCGCCAGAAACTATGAAGGCCAGAAGATCCTGGACAGATGTCATACAGACCCTAAGAGAACACAAATGCCAGCCCAGGTTACTGTATCCTGCAAAACTCTCAATTAACATAGATGGAGAAACCAAGATATTCCATGACAAAACCAAATTTACACAATATCTTTCTACAAATCCAGCACTACAAAGGATAATAAAGGGTAAAGCCCAACATAAGGAGGCAAGCTATACCCTAGAAGAAGCAAGAAAATAATCGTCTTGGCAACAAAACAAAGAGAAGGAAAGCACACAAACATAACCTCACATCCAAATATGAATATAACAGGAAGCAATAATCACTATTCCTTAGTATCTCTCAACATCAATGGCCTCAACTCCCCAATAAAAAGACATAGATTAACAAACTGGATACGCAACGAGGACCCTGCATTCTGCTACCTACAGGAAACACACCTCAGAGACAAAGACAGACACTACCTCAAAGTGAAAGGCTGGAAAACAACTTTCCAAGCAAATGGTCAGAAGAAGCAAGCTAGAGTAGCCATTCTAATATCAAATACAATCATCCACCATGATCAAGTAGGCTTCATCCCAGGCATGCAGGGATGGTTTAATATATGGAAAACCATCAAGGTGATCCATTATATAAACAAACTGAAAGAACAAAACCACATGGTCATTTCATTAGATGCTGAGAAAGCATTTGAAAAAATTCAACACCCCTTCATGATAAATGTCCTGGAAAGAATAGGAATGAAAGGCCCATACCGAAACATAGTAAAAGCCATATACAGCAAACCAGTTGCTAACATTAAACTAAATGGAGAGAAACTTGAAGCAATCCTACTAAAATCAGGGAAAAGACAAGGCTGCCCACACTCTCTCTACTTATTCAATAGACTTCTTGGAGTTCTAGCCAGAGCAATCAGACAACAAAAGGCGGTCAAGGGGATACAGATCAGAAAAGAAGAAGTAAAAATATCACTATTTGCAGATGATATGATAGTTTATTTAAGTGATCCAAAAAGTTCCACAAGAGTACTACTAAAGGTGATAAACAACTTCAGCAAAGTGGCTGGGTATAAAATTAACTCAGATAAATCAGTAGCCTTCCTCTACACAAAAGAGAAACAAGCCGAGAAAGAAATTAGGGAAACAACACCCTTCATAATAGACCCAAATAATATAAAGTACCTCGGTGTGACTTTAACCAAGCAAGTAAAAGATCTGTACAATCAGAATGTCAAGACTCTGAAGAAAGAAATTGAAGAAGACCTCAGAAGATGGAAAGATCTCCCATGCTCATGGATTGGCAGGATTAATATAGTAAAAATGGCCATTTTACCAAAAGCAATCTACAGATTCAATGCAATCCCCATCAAAATACCAATCCAATTCTTCAAAGAGTTAGACAGAACAATTTGCAAATTCATCTGGAATAACAAAAAAACCCAGGATAGCTAAAACAATAGTCAACAATAAAAGGACTTCAGGGGGAATCACTATCCCTGAACTCAAGCAGTATTACAGAGCAATAGTGATAAAAACTGCATGGTATTGGTACAGAGACAGACAGATAGACCAATGGAATAGAATTGAAGACCCAGAAATGAACCCACATACCTATGGTCACTTGATTTTTGACAAAGGAGCCAAAACCATCCAATGGAAAAAAGATAGCATTTTCAGCAAATGGTGCTGGTTCAACTGGAGGTCAACATGTAGAAGAATGCAGATTGATCCATGCTTATCACCCTGTACAAAGCTTAAGTCCAAGTGGATCAAGGACCTCCACATCAAACCTGTTACACTCAAACTAATAGAAGAAAACCTAGGGAAGCATCTGGAAAACATGGGCACTGGAAAAAAATTCCTGAACAAAACACCAATGGCTTATGCTCTAAGATCAAGAATCGACAAATGGGATCTCATAAAACTGCAAAGCTTCTGTAAGGCAAAGGACACTTTGGTTAGGACAAATCGGCAACCAACAGATTGGGAAAATATCTTTACCAATCCTACAACAGATAGAGGCCTTATATCCAAAATATACAAAGAATTCAAGAAGTTAGACTGTAGGGAGACAAATAACCCTATTAAAAAATGGGGTTCAGAGCTAAACAAAGAATTCACAACTGAGGAATGCCGAATGGCTGAGAAACACCTAAAGAAATGTTCAACATCTTTAGTCATAAGGGAAATGCAAATCAAAACAGCCCTGAGATTTCACCTCACACCAGTGAGAATGTCTAAGATCAAAAACTCAGGTGACAGCAGATGCTGGCGAGGATGCGGAGAAAGAGGAACACTCCTCCATTGTTGGTGTGATTGCAGACTGGTACAACCATTCTGGAAATCAGTCTGGAGGTTCCTGGGAAAAGTGGACATTGAACTGCCTGAGGATCCAGCTATACCACTCTTGGGCATATACCCAAAAGATGCCCCAACATATAAAAAAGACACGTGCTCCACTATGTTCATCGCAGCCTTATTTATAATAGCCAGAAGCTGGAAAGAACCCAGATGCCCTTCAACAGAGGAATGGATACAGAAAATGTGGTACATCTACACAATGGAATATTACTCAGCTATCAAAAACAACGGCTTTATGGAATTCGTAGGCAAATGGTTGGAACTGGAAAATATCATCCTGAGTGAGCTAACCCAATCAAAGAAAGACATACATGGTATGCACTCACTGATAAGTGGCTATTAGCCCAAATGCTTGAATTACCCTAGATGCCTAGAACAAATGAAACTCAAGACGGATGATCAAAATGTGAATGCTTCACTCCTTCTCTAAAAGGGGAACAAGAATACCCTTGGCAGGGAAGAGAGAGGCAAAGATTAAAACAGAGACTGAAGGAACTACCATTCAGAGCCTGCCCCACATGTGGCCCATACATATACAGCCACCCAATTAGACAAGATGGATGAAGCAAAGAAGTGCAGACCGCTAGGAGCCAGATGTAGATCGCTCCTGAGAGACACAGCCAGAATACAGCAAATACAGAGGCGAATGCCAGCAGCAAACCACTGAACTGAGAATAGGACCCCCGTTGAAGGAATCAGAGAAAGAACTGGAAGAGCTTGAAGGGGCTCGAGACCCCATATGTACAACAATGCCAAGCAACCAGAGCTTCCAGGGACTAAGCCACTACCTAAAGACTATACATGGACTGACCCTGGACTCTGACCTCATAGGTAGCAATGAATATCCTAGTAAGAGCACCAGTGTAAGGGGAAGCCCTGGGTCCTGCTAAGACTGAACCCCCAGTGAACGAGCCTGTTGGGGGGAGGGCGGCAATGGGGGGAGGGTTGGGAGGGGAACACCCATAAGGAAGGGGAGAGGGGAGGGGATGTTTGCCCGGAAACCAAAAAATTATTATTAAGTATTAAATAAATTTTTTAAAAAAAAGAAGCAAATGCACTCATGAGGAGGACAAGGCAGGAAATAATCCAAGTCAGTGCTGAAATCAACCAAGTAGAAACAAAAATAACTATACAAAAAAATCAACAAAGTCAGGAGCTGGTTCTTTAAGAAAATCAACAAGATAGATAAGCCCTTAGCCAGACTAATCAGAGGCACAGAGACAGTATCTGAATTAACAAAATTAGAAATGAATAGGAAGACATGACATCAGAATCTGAGGAAGTTCAAAAAGGCATCAGATCCTATTACAAAAGCCTATTCTCAACCAATTGGATAATCTGGGAGGAATAAACCATTTTCTAGACACATACCAGGTGCCAAAGTTAAATCAGGACCAGGTAAACCATCTAAATAACTGCATAAGCCCTAAAGAAATAGCAGCCATTAAACGTTTCCCAACCAAAAAGAGGCCAGTACCAGATGGGTTAGTGCAGAATTCTGTCAGACCCACAAAGAAGACCTAATACCCTTCACACTATTCCACAAAATAGAAACAAATGGAAAAATACCCAACTCCTTCTATGGAGCAATAATTGTGCTTATACCAAAACTACACAAAGACCCAACAAGAGGATTTCAGACCAATTTCCCTTATGAATATTGATGGAAAAATAATGAATAAAATTATTGAAAACCAAATCCAAGAACTTATCAAAAGTTCCATCCATCATCATCAAGTTGGCTTCATCCCAGGAACGCAGAAATAGTTCAGTATATGTAAATACATCAATATAATTTGCTATGTAAACAAATTTAAAGGAATAAACCACTTAATCATCCCAATAGATGCTGAGAAATCATTTCACAAAATTCAACACCTCTTCATGATAAAAGTCTTGAAAAGATCAGGAACTCAAAGCTCATACCTAAACATAGTAAAATCAATAAATGGCAAAAGAGTAGCCAACATCAAACTAAATGGAGAGAAACTTGAAATAATCCCACTAAAATCAAGAAGTAGACAAGGATGCCCACTCTCTCCCTACCTATTCAATATAGTACTCGACGTCCTAGCCAAAGCAATCAGACAATGAAAGGATGTCAAAGGGATACAATTTGGAAAGTAAGAAGTCAAAATATAACTATTTTCAGATGATATGTTAGTATACTTAGAGCCCACAAAAATTCCAGAAGAGATCCTAAACCTGATAAACAACTTCAGCAAAGTGGCTGGATATAAAATTAACTCAAACAAATGAGTAGCCTTCTTCTATTCAAAGAATTAACAGGCTGAGAAAAAATTAGGAAAATGATTCCCTTCACAATAGTCCCAAATAATGTAAAATACCTCAGTGTTACTCTAACCAAGTAAGTGAAAGATTTGTATGGCAAGGACTTTAAGTCTCTGAAGAAAGAAATTGAAGAAGATCTCAGAAGATTGAAAGTCCTCCCATGCTCATGGATTGGCAGGATTAATACAGTAAAAATGGTCATGTTGCCAAAAGCAAACTACAGATTCAGTGCAATCCCCATCAAAAACCTGACTCAATTCTTCATAGAGTTAGAAAGAGTCATTTGCAATCTCATTTGTTATAACAAAAAACACAGGGTAGCAAAAAATATCATCAACAATATAAAAACTTCTTGGGGGAATCACTATTCCTGACCTCAAGCTGTATTACAGAGCAAGAGTGATAAAAAATGTATGGTATTGGTAGAGAGACAGGCAGGTAGATCAATGGAATAGAATTGAAGACCCAGAAATGAACCCACACATCTATGGTCACTTGATCTTTGACAAAGGAGCTAAATCCATCCACTGGAAAATAGGATAGCATTTTCAACAAGTTGCACTGGTTCAACTGGAAGTCAGCATGTAGAATCAAACCATTCTTGTCACCCTGTACAGAGATCAAGCACAAGTGGATCAAGGGCCTCCATATAAAACCAAATACACTCAAACTAATAGAAGAAAAAGTAGGGAAGATTCTCATACACGTGGGCACAGTGGACAATTTCCTTTTTTTTTCTTTTTTTTTTTATTAACTTGAGTATTTCTTATATACATTTCGAGTGTTATTCCCTTTCCTGGTATCCGGGCAAACATCCCCCTCCCCCCTCCCCTTCCTTATGGGTGTTCCCCTCCCAACCCTCCCCCCATTGCCGCCCTCCCCCCAACAGTCTAGATCACTGGGGGTTCAGTCTTAGCAGGACCCAGGGCTTCCCCTTACACTGGTGCTCTTACTAGGTTATTCATTGCTACCTATGAGGTCAGAGTCCAGGGTCAGTCCATGTATAGTCTTTAGGTAGTGGCTTAGTCCCTGGAAGCTCTGGTTGCTTGGCATTGTTGTACATATGGGGTCTCGAGCCCCTTCAAGCTCTTCCAGTTCTTTCTCTGATTCCTTCAACGGGGGTCCTATTCTCAGTTCAGTGGTTTGCTGCTGGCATTCGCCTCTGTATTTGCTGTATTCTGGCTGTGTCTCTCAGGAGCGATCTACATCTGGCTCCTGGCGGTCTGCACTTCTTTGCTTCATCCATCTTGTCTAATTGGGTGGCTGTATATGTATGGGCCACATGTGGGGCAGGCTCTGAATGGGTGTTCCTTCAGTCTCTGTTTTAATCTTTGCCTCTCTCTTCCCTGCCAAGGGTATTCTTGTTCCCCTTTTAAAGAAGGAGTGAAGCATTCACATTTTGATCATCCATCTTGAGTTTCATTTGTTCTAGGCATCTGACAATTTCCTAAAGAAAACAACAATGGCTTATGCTCTAAGATCAAGAATTGACAAATGGGACTTCTTAAATTTGCAAAGCTTCTGTAAGGCAAAGGATACTGTCATTAGGACAAAATGTCAACCAACAGATTAGGAAAAGATCTTTACCAATCCTACATCAGACAGAGGGCTAATATTCAATATATATGAAGAACTCAAGAAGTTAGACTCCTCAGAATCAAATATTCCTATTAAAAATTAGGATACAGAGCTAAACAAAGACTTCTCAACTGAGAAATATTGAATGATTGAGAAGTACCTAAAGATATGTTCAACATCCTTAGTCATCAGGGAAATGCAAATCAAAACAACACTGAGATTCCACCTCACACCATTCAGAATGGCTAAGATCAAAAATTCAGGTGACAACAGATGCTGGTGGAAATGTGGACAAAGAGGAATACTCCGCTATTGTGGGTGGGATTGCAAGCTGGTACAACCATGCTGGAAATCAGTCTGGCAGCTTCTCAGAAAATTGGACATAGTACTACCTGAGGACCAAGCTATAGAACTCCTGGGCATACACCCAAAAGATGGTCCAACGTATAACAATGACACATGCTCCACTATGTTCACTGCAGTCGTATTTATTATAGCCAGATGCTGTAAAGACACCCCTCAACAGAGAAATAGATACAGAAAATATCATAATCTATACAAGGTGTACTACTCAACTATTAAAATCAATGACTTCATGAAATTCATAAGCAAATGGATGGAACTTGAAAATATCCTGAGTGAGGTAACCCAATCACAAAATAATATACATGATATGTACTCACTGCTAAGTGGATATTAGCCCCAAAGCTTGGATTACTCAAGATACAGTCTACAGGCAACATGAAGCTCAAGAAGAAGGACAACAAAAGTGTGGGTACTTCAGTCCTTCTTAGAGGAGGAAGCAAAAATATTCATAGAAAGAGATATGGTGGGAAAGTTTGGAGCAGAGACTGAAGGAAAAGCCATCCAGAAACTGCCCCACCTGAGGATCCAGCCCATATACATACAGCCACCAAATCAAGACAATATTTCTGATCCCAAGAAGTGCATGCCAAGAAGAGCCTGATATAGATGTCTCCTGAGAGGCTTTGCCAGTGCATGACAAATACAGAGGCAAATGCTTGCAGCCAACCATTGAACTGAGAAATGGGGCCCTGATGGAGGAGTTAGAGAAAAGATCAAAGGAGCTAAATGGATTTGCAACCCCATAAGAACAACAACCAACCAACCAGAGCTCCTAGGGACTAAACCTCCACTCAAAGAGTATACATGAACTCTAGCTGCATATGTAGTAGACAGTAGGCTTGCTGGGCAACAATGGGAGGTAAAGCTCTTGGTCCTGCTAAGGCTCAAGCCCCCAGTGTAAGGAAATATCAGGGCATGGAGGTGGGAAGGGATGGCTGGATGGGTGGGGGAACAACTTCATAGAAGAAGGGGAAGGGGACATTTGATAGGGGAAATGGCATAACATTTGAAATATGAATAAATTTTTAAAATCCAATAAAAATATTTATACTTAGTACCCATAATAAATTAATACATGTAGTATATATGTATATAGTATGTGAAATATATTTAATGTTTATGCTAATTATGAATATTTTAATATATTCTAATTATACTGAAATGGATAATTACACTATTTTATAATTACAATTTATTTACTGTATTACATGCTCAAATTATAATAATAGTTACAAAACAAGTATAATAAGATATACTAAATATATATTATACACATATATATATATATCGCATAATCAATTTCATTATGCCATTTCTATGCATGCCTAAAATGGACTTTGATCATTTCTCTTGTAGCATTTCACTCCCTCCACAATGTCTTTGTAACTATGACTTTTACAAAAGCTTAGCCTTCTTTTTCCACATGACCAAAAAAGACAAAATATATCCTATTTCTGTTTGTGAAACTGCTTTGTTTCCTGTAAAACTTCCTTTCTTTCTAGCTACTTTCTTAATGACAGGAGAGTTCACTAGTCCCTGTGCTGAGTAAGAACCCTTTCTTAGAGTCTCATTATATGTTATGATGTTATTTAACTTTTGGTTACAAATTATCCTTCTGTCCCTGAGTGGGAGGATTTTGAAAGTGAAAGAAGGGCTCTGTAGTGTGTTACTGAAATGGATGTGAAGTATCAAGTACTCTCATTGGTGATTTTCCTATCTCTGATCATCAGGAAAGGGAACTTGTGCTTTCTCTTTTCTTTGTGCTTAGTTGATTATGGGATCATTTGTGCTACCACAGGAATGAGTTCCAATGTAAACATTTGCGTTCTATTTCACCAGGTATTTTCTGTAACTTTGGTGTATATTTTTCTCCAAAGCTATTACAGAGTTGGGGAATCCATGAGGCCTTCTTTGGAGTTACATTTTTTGGTATCCCAAACTTGTTGCTTATGACTCTTTCTTTTAAGTGTTTTATTTCATTTTATTTAAATACTGAGGCATATATGAACTCCTTTCAAATATTCTTGTTTCTGAAAACATAAAATTTTGAATGTCCCTGAAAAATCATGTGAATTGTAGTCTATTGGGTAGAACATCACCTTATTTTTTTCTACACTGAATTTGTATCAGGTCTCTTTTAATCAGTGTCATTGGAGGGACTGCATGTTGGTCTTGCTAACAGCCATCTCACTTCAACAACAGAAACACTGGAAAGTCTATACATTCATGGAAATTAACTCTCTACTCAATGATCTCTGGGTCAGGGAAGAAATAAAGAAATCAAAGACTTTCTAGAATTCAATGAAAATAAAGACCCAACATAGCCAAATTTATGGAATGTAATGAAAGCAGTGCTAAGAGGCTGGCACCAGATGCCTGCATAAAGAAATTAAAAGCTTCTCATACCAGCAATTTAAAAGTACACCTGAAAGCTTGAGGGAAGAAAACTGAGGCAAGCACTCCAAAGAGGAATAGAAGGCAGGAAATCATCATTTAGAAACAAAGAAAACAATACAAAGAATCAACAAAACCAAGAGATGATTCTTTGACAAAATCAACAAGATAAACAAGCCCTTTAGCCAAACTAACCAAGAGAGAGAGAGACAGTATCCAAATAAACAAAATCAATAAGGAAAAGGGAAACATAACAACTGATGCTCAAAAAATCATTAGGTCTTATTTCACAAGCCTATGCTCCATAAAAGTTCAAATTCTTAATTAAAAGAATGGTTTTCTAGACATGTACCACTTAGTAAGGTTAAATCAAGATCAGGCAAATTACCAACGCAGCTCCATAACCCCTAAAGAAATAGAAGTGGTCATTAAAAGTCTCCCAACCAAAAGAGCCCAGGGTAGATGATTTTAGTGCAGAATTCTACCAGATTTTAAAAGAAGAGAAAATAATAATATTCCTCAAACTATTTCACAAAAATACAAACAAAGGAACACTGACAAACTAATTATATGAGACCACAGTCACCATATTACACAAACACTCAACAAAGAAAAAGAACTTCAGATTGATTTCTCTTATGAACATTGATGCAAAAATACTCAATAAAATTCTCAAAAACCACAAACTGAATTCAGGAACACATCAAAGACATCATCCATCAAAACTAAGAAAGTTGCATCCCAGGGATGCAGGGATGATTCAATATATGAAAATTCATCACAACCACTCTGGAAATCAGTCTGGAGGTTCTTCAGAAAATTGGACATTGCACTACCTGAGGACCCAGCTATATCAATCACTACTGGGCATACACCCAAAAGATGCTCCAACATACAACAAAGAAACATGATCCACTATGTTCATAACAGCCTTATTTATAATAGTCAGAAGCGGGAAAGAACCCAGATGCCCTTCAACAGAGGAATAGATACAGAAAATGTACATCTACACAATGGAGTACTACTCAGCTGTCAAAAACAATGACTTCAGGAAATTCATAGGCAAATGGATGGAACTAGAAAATATCATTCTGAGTGAGGTAACCCAATCACAGAAAAACACACATGGTATGCACTCACTATACGTGGACATTAGCCCAAATGCTCAAATTACCCAAGATACAATCCACAGACCATATGAAGCTCAAGAAGAAGGACAACCAAAGTATGGATGCTTCACTCCTTCTTAAAAGGGTGAACAAAAATATTCATAGGAGGGGATATGGAGGCACAGTTTGGAGCAGAAACTGAAGGAACACCATTCACAGCCTGCCCCACCTGGGTATATAACCCATATATATGTACAGCCACTAAAACTAGATAAGACTGATGAAGCCAAGAAGTGCATGCTGACAGGAGCCTGATATAGCTGTCTCCTGTGAGGCACAGCCAGAGCATGTCAAATACAGAGGCAAATGTTAGCAACAAATCATTGAACTGAGAATGGGATCCCCACTGGGGGCATTAGATAAAGGATTGTAAGAGCTGAAGGGGCTTGCAACCCCATAAAAACAACAATGCCAACCAAGCTGAGATCCCAGGGCCTAAACCAATACCCAAAGACTGACTATACATGGACTGACCCATGACTCCATCTGCATATGTAGCAGAGGATGGCCTTGTTGGGCAACAATGGAAGGAGAAGCCCTTGGTTCTGCCAAGGCTGGACCCCCAGTGTAGGGGAACATTTGGGGGGAAGGGGGTGGTTGGGTAGGGAAACACCCTTATGGAAGAAGGGGGGGATAGGATAGGAGGCTTATGTCTGGGAAACTGGGAAAGGGAATAACATTTGAAATGTAAATAAAAAAATCCCTGACACTATTAATGGGACTCTTTTATGCTTATAGACATTAGTCTAGCTTAACTGTGCTCTGAGAGGCTCTATCCAACAGCTAATTGATAGAGATGCAGAGATCCACAGCCCAACATTAGGTTGAGATTGAAGAGTTTTTTTTTTTTAAAGATTTATTTATTTATTATATATAAGTACACTGTAGCTGTCTTCAGATACACCAGAAGAGGGCATCAGATCTCTTTACAGATGGTTGTGAGCCACCATGTGGTTGCTGGGAATTGAACTCATGACCTCTGGAAGAGCAGTCGGGCGCTCTTAACCGCTGAGCCATCTCTCCAGCCCGAGATTGAAGAGTTTTTGTGGAGCAGTTGTTGGAAAGATGGGATGGGCAGAGAATAGAAACTTCAGAGGAAGACCAACAGAAGCAACTGACCTGGACCCTTGGAAGCTTCCTGAGAATTAACAACCAAGAAAAGAGCAAGCATGGGCTAGACCTAAGCCTTGTGCAAATACGTGGATGATCTGCAGCTTGGTCTTCATGGGTGTCCCCCAACAACTGGAGTGAGGGCTGCTTCTGAACCTTTTGCCTGCCTGTACATACCATTCACACGTAACTGGGGCACCTAGTCTGGCATCAGTGGGAGACCATACGCCTAGTACTGCAGTGACTTTATGTACCAGGGTTTGGTGATACCCAGGGAGGGACTCCCTCTGATCAGAGAAGAAAGTGAAGGGAAAGTGGGGGGAGGAACAGTGTAAGGGGGTGTTGAGCTAATATTGGGTTGTAAAGTGAAAAAATAATGAAAAAAACAAGTCAATTACTAGCAATTACTTAGCTATACATCAGATGTAATATTTCATTTACTTTATTCATTCTTTGCTCCAAAAGTAATAGTTAAAATTACCAGTGGGTAAATTATCTTACACTTACTAAACTAACATTATATGTTTTACAATTTTGAACAACTTTACAAGTTACTGTTATTTTCAATTCTGAGTAGAAATGTAAACTCCAAGCAAGACAAAGCCAATAGAGGCTTAAGTTCATCACCAACAAGTTTCAACAATTTACCCCAAATTTACTGTTAAACAGCACCTGGCTGAAGACACAAGCTGTGCCTTAAATACGCTGGAGCGACTCTGGGATGTTATGAACTTAACCTTGAAAGGAGGAAGGTATAGGAACTTCTATTTGGTTTGGATTGTAAGAACAGACAAATTACTTACAGAAACTGAATTACTTCAATACACATGTGAAGACATAGAAGAAAACAATAAAAATTTACAATCCAATCAGGATATAAACATCTTTTATATCATAGAAGTTGTCAATTATCTATGCACATATAGTTAGATTTTAGCAGTAACCAAACAGTTGCTTATAAGTTCAACAAAATTACAGATGTTTTTCAGCATTTTATAGCCACATCGTTGGGAATGGGTTGTTGAGCTTCCTTTCACTTTAATGAGTATCTGGGATAAGCAAGTTATAAAGACAAAAGCTTTATTTTAGCTTTTGTTTTTGGAATTTACATTCCATGGTCAGATGGATAGAATATCATCATGGAATTAAATGACAGAGCAAAACTGCCCACCTCATATTATTGAATTTTTCATGGCCAAGAAACAAGGGAAAGAAAAAGCAAGGGCCAGGAGCACTCCTTCTCTTCTAGGTCACATTCCGTTTCTTAGCTTCCACCCACTAACTTCTACCACACATTCTAATGGCTCTTGCTGGCAGTAACACATGCTGTGCCCACGTCCTCGACATTTAGGAGAAAGTGTACATTTGAGTGATTGAAAGGAAATGTCATTCTAGCTCATGCTAGGTACCCTGAGCTCACATATATATCCTGCTCATGCCACAGGCTGCTCCTGCTGATCTCAGCTTAGCAGTGCTGACGTCTGCAACTAAAGTGACAGGGTAAGTGCTGAGACCCAAAACATGTTTGCCTTTCTGTCTTCCCAGCCATCATTCAGTCGTGCAACATGCTGTGTTCTCCATATTGCCTGGTTACTGGGAGTAAAAGGATGCCCAAGACATGGAGCGAGTGGGAGGTGGAAGGAAGTATGCTGGCAAGCAAATGCAGATGGACTCTGCTAAAGTGGGCAAAAGTACAAGCTGTTCCTCAGAAGAGATGACAGGAGATCAAAAATCAACTGGCTCCACACTGAGCATCAAGCCTCCATTCTGCTCTTGTCCAGAAACAATTTGTGCTTCCAAAGGCCACCTTCATGTCTTCTGTCTGTTTCTTTATGACCTAGAAATAGGATTCCCTTTACTAAGACTTGGATTTCTGACATCTCCTTGAAGTTCTTCCCTCACTTTCCTCCCACAGAACCCGCTCCCTTAAACACATTGCAACAAGTTGCAACATGTTGACTCTTCCCATTGTAATCAGGCAAAACAGACTGAACAGGAAGGACTTTAGGATTTCATGTACTTTAATTTAGATGATCACTATTGATGTGTGTTTCAGAGTTAGTATCCTGGTTATACCTTCTAGAAGAATGTCATCATAAAATGTATACTACTAGAGTTTTATTTATGTGTTTATTTACTAGCTCGTTAAGCTGTGTTACTGATTTGTACTGAAGTGTGGAGGAAGTATATACTAAACATGATGCTTTTATGAATGGTAATGTGATGTTAGTTATCACAGAGTAGGAGCCACAATCCTTGGCCTTTACAGGTTGCTTTCAGAGCTTCCTTTGGCTGAATTGAGGCTTGCAGACAGACTCCTGTCTTAGATGTCCTTCTTGATCAGAGTTCCATGCAGAAGTTTAGAGAGGTTCCGCCCATCTTTTGCTTATAGATTTCATCAAACCTGTCATTCTGAGCTACAGTAAAGTGGTTTTTCCAATCACCCACAGTTCCTGAAATACAAAGCCCAGACAAGAACATCAGTCTCTGATTGACAGACTTTGTGTCCCTGACTGGAGGGTGGAGGGACCACAATGGAGCTGTCATAACAGGAATCTAATTCCACATCACCTTACTTCTCCTGTCTGAAAAGGACCCCTATTTGTCTTTGGGAGGGGCACCAGCTTCTAAATTAAGTGGTTGATTAATTCAAGGTGATCTGGCTTACATATACTAGATAGTCATAGTTATAAAAATGAACAAATAGTAGACATATAATCATACCAGAGGAGCTTAAAATGTTATAATGGCCAAAGACCCTGGACATAATAAAATACATATTGTGATATTCCATCTATACATAATCTAAAAGCAAGCTAAATCAACCTATAGTGAAAAATGAGAACATTTATCTCTGTAGGAAGTGACTGCAGGCAAAAGATATCACACGAAATTGCTCAAGGTGATGAAATTCATTGCTTCTTTGATTCAGATGCTAATTGAATAGTTTTATTTGTTTAGAAAATTTATTGAAGTGTAGAGTTAATTTCTGTGAATTGATTTTATGAAGAGTACATCTTTGGAATTCCTATGATTCTTGTGGAAATTATGCAATTTGATGAACAAAAATGTTCATTGTAGCATTGATCCTATAATGTAAACATAGTATTTATAGTTTCTATAATTAGAGAAATGATTGGAAAAGTAATAGTATGTCTATAACACATGTACAAACATGTACAAACAGTGATGTTTGAGATCTGTGTTTCTTTCGCTGGAGAGATAGCTCTTATTCATTATATACAAAAGTGTATAATATAACCACAGTTTATATTGTAATTAACAGATTAATGTCATGGTATCTGTATTTGTGTTTTTATGGCCAAAGCAAGCAAAGAAACAAACGCAAGTGAATCCAAAGAAGGGTGGACATGGATGGGCTGGGAAAAAGCTACTTGTCAAATTCTCACCAGGATTAATAAAGAAAAGAGATAGAACAGTTTGATTTGTTTCAGGGCCTGAACACTTGGTATACTGCAAGAGGAATGAAATGAATTAATTCATGTGCTAAAAGGAAGACAAAAGATGTTCTGGAGAAATGTGTAAACCTCAGTGCTGGTTGCACTGCTGTGGGAAAAAATGCATGTGTCAATGAGACAGTGGGATGGGTTTCATTCTGTACCTAACATTTGGAAAGTGGGTTTACTGAGGATCTGTATGAAATCATCAAACTATTGAGTTTTAAAAAGTTATTGAGTACACTAACTTTAAAAAAAAACGTTTTCCTCTTAAAAGTGAATCATGAGGGACAATCAGATTTTTTTTCTTTCAAAATCTAGGAAGTAATAAGGGCCTGGGTCTCAGTAATACATGCTGAAAGTCCTGAAAGTGTCATGAGTCATGATTTGGAGACAGAATCAAACTAGATGTCAGATCTGATGAGTCTAACCGCAGGCAGGGATCCCAAGGAGGTGTGCACCAAGGGGAGTCTGTCTTAGTTATCTGTAAGACTTGCTTTGTAGAGCTTCTTGTACACTAGGAACAAATCTCTAGCTTTCTTAGAATCACAATATGTGGATTGGAGAGGGACTGGCTCAGAATTAGAGATAAATAAGCCCCACAGACCTTTTCTCATGAAAGGGGAAATGGACTGGTCCAGGACAGACTTGGGGACTGTAGAACGATTTGTCATAGGATTCTCTTTCATTTTCTCAAACGATGTCTCCAGGACTATTTTATCCACGACCTCTTCATCCAAATTCTTGCCCATGAACTGCATTACCTTCTGGATTTCAGGCTTTGGGTCCTGTGAGTGAGGGTAGCATTGAGTTGGACTGGAAAAGAGTTTTCACACTATCACATTTTTCCAGACATCCCTGTCAGAACCACATTCCTAAAGCAGCTTCCCTGTCCCTGGAGCTGAAGCAGTGATTTACTTACCCTCTTCATATCTTCATAGAAGAGAAAGAGAATCTGGTATCTGTCTCGAATTTCCCACCATCCTTTCACATGGTCAAACCAAGATCCCCAACTTACTGTGAAAAACAAGAATTGTTTTCATGGACACAAACCTTCCAAGTCAGGAAAGTTTGACTTTCCTTTTTCTTTCTTTCTTTTTTTCTTTTTTCTGGCTTCAGGTACATCAGAGAAGAAAAAATTCTGTATTAGATATTTCCAGGGTCACTGAGCTGCTCAATTCTGAGGTCACGTAGTTTCTATCAGTATTGGAGGTTTTGCTTTAATATGAGAATTAAAGTGGCTTCATGTTGATTATGCACAATCACTTGCACCCTCATCTTATAACAGGGTCACACAGGCTGAGGAAAGTCTATAGGCCAGGAATCCCGGAATAAAAGGCCTTTAAATAGGAGGCACAGGAAACTCTGGGGGATCAACTGTCAGGGGTTGTTCTCTCAGCTCAGCCTAATCGGGGTAAAACCACAGAGGGACAATGCATTTTTATTTACCTTTTCCATTGATGAAGGTTTCAAAATACTCATTCCAGGTGCCTGGATCGGGGAGCACCTGGCTCATCCTGTAGAAGTGGTAGTAGGAAACCATGCAGTCTTTGGCATTTCGAGCCACATAAAGGAACTTTGGAGAAGAAGAGAGGTGAGTTAAAGGAACATGAACATGAAAAGTTCTGGGTTCTCACTCTGGCTGAGTCCTCTTGGGGAATGCTCAACTCTCCTGCCCTGGCACCAAGACTCAGCCTAGAGCAATGTCACCAATTATGATACTCCCAGCCCAGTCCTAACTCATTGAAATTTATCTCAGTTCTTGATTTCCCTTTTGTTATCAGGGGCAAACTCTTCCTCTAGATACTCTGAATCAACTACAGAGCCACTGAGCCTTCCAGAAACCTCAGCCTGATTTCTGGGAAAGCAATCACTCCACCTGGTGTTTCGATGTGGAGCAGCACCATGGATCCTACTTGCTATGAGCACAAACTTTCTTCCATGATGGTCACTTTCAAAACTGTGTGTTTCTACACAGAATAAACAAATGCCAGGTGCGTTTGAATAAGGACCCTTTTGGGAGACTTTTTCACCTTGCTAGAGATCTAACCCATGTTTCCTCCAAATCCAAATGCTTCTGCGCTCCAATGGAAAGAATTTTCTAAAGTTTCAGTTTATTTATTTATTTATTTATTTATTTATTTATTTATTTATTTATTTATTTATTGATTCTTGCACTTTGTACTCAGGTTGTCTTTCACCTCAGTATTGACTGACGTTTTATGAATTTCTTCTTTCCTTTTCATGGATGTGGCTTCCAGTCACAACACAGGACTCTCACATTTCCTCAGTCCTCATTCATCCCCTTTCCAAGTTCTTACATTTCTCTATCCAGATGCACACAGTCTGAGAGTTAGGCTACTTCTGGTTCTTAACATTCAGTGTTTTATATATAAATCATTAAATATGCATAATATTTATAATGTATATGATATATAATATATATGTGTTTATACAATTATAAAACACCATTTCTTTATTTGATGATTTGACTCAAAGTCACACCTTCTTTCCTTATGTCATTTACAATACAATGATCTATTTTATACAGCATTAACATTTTTTTATTTTTGCATACAACAGGTTTGTCAGAAGTTTTTGGGGGCCAACTCTGACTCTTCTTTGGCAGACACCCTTATGAAGCTCTCTTCCCTTATGTATGTTGTGTGTACGTATGTATGTATGTATGTATGTATGTATGTATGTTGCAATGTATGATCATTATCACAGTGGTAATCTGGGGGTCTGCGCTGAGATGACTCTTCAGAAAAGATCATGTGTATTTCTGTTGAGTATACTCTTGTTTTTGGTACTGGGGTCATCTTAGCTGACTTGTATGAGCTTGTAGTGTCCTGAACAGGGCAAAAAGCGGGAATTAATCTTTAAAACCTTTGAGGGGTGACAAAAGACTATCCAGAAACTACCCATGGTCTCCTTTACGACCCACAATGTACATTATATTGGTAAATTGCCTTCTGTTGTTTGAACTCACTGACAAGCTGTTTCCAGAAGTTGGGTTACTATACACACATTTCAACACCAAGCATGTAGTTCTAAGTGTTCTCCAAGATCCCTTATCTGGGGAGAGACTATTCCACTAACTCTGTTACAAGGAGGGGAGAGAAGAGTAAATTGCTTCTGTTACTGAGATCATCTGGAAGTTGAACTATTTCCTACAGGTGAAACTTTGTTTAGCCCACTGGGAAAGAGATGCTAGATCAGCTCTTGGAAACCTTAGCCATAGAGAGAAACCTCAGTGTGAAACTCCAGCTGATACTTAAACTTCCTCAGTTTCTTGAAAATGGTGTGAGCACAGGATCTCCTGATGTTATCTCTTTCCTACCAGTCCTTTACTTGGAGGAATACTCTGCTCAGCCTGGGTATTTTATGAGTAAACTGACTGGCTATCCCAATGGAGATTCATCAGTAGTTTTTGCTAGATGTTTGTGAGTCCTCCCTTTGTAATATTATCTTTCTACTGTGATTTGTTCCTTGACCTGGAAGCCGTGCCCAGGGACACACTATGCTCTGCCTGGGAATCTAAGTGCTGGGAACACAAAGTGTCAGATTCAAGAGGGCTTGTCCAGGCAATTTCTGCTTGAGGACCTGATTTGTTGTTTGTCTGTCTGTCTATCTCTCTAACTCCATCCTTTCATCTGCATGCTGCTTGCTATTTATTTTTCTTTGGCTTGTTTTATATACTTAATAACCTCACTCATTCAAAACTGAAAATATACCCATTGAAGACTATTCTCTGTACCACAGAGCTCAACTCCTCCACCTACATATACATGGAAGATGATGACCCATGATACCAAAGCTCTCTCCTCATTCTCTTATCTCCTTGTGTATGTTCTGTTTCAATCCCTGTGCAAACATTAAAGCTAATGTTGCTGAATTATCCAGGGGATCAAATACCACTGCACAGGTCCATGATAATTCTGCTTTTCTTAATTTTATTTCAGTTTTATTTTTTGTAACTTGGGAATTTCCTCAGCTTATTTGATCTCAGATAATATCAAGAGGTATTCCTCAGTGATTTCATGATAGCTGGTCCCAGTAATGCCAGGAATAGAATTGGCATTCCTCACCCACCTTTACAGACAATACACAGTCATTTGATTGTAGGAGCTCCAACAATATTTCTGCTATCTAGAAATACTTTAGTCCTTTCAAAACAATCCTTAAAGCTTAAATTATGCGATGGTTTTATTTATATTGATGCGTTGCCTGCTTCTATGATCATGACCCATGTGCAAGCAGTACCCATCCAAACCAGAAGAGGGCATCATATCCCCTAGTACTGAAGTTTCAGACAGTTGTGAGCTAATATCTGAACCTCTGTCGTCTGGAAGAACAGTCAATGCTCTTAAGCACTGAGCCCATTTCTCCAGTCCCTTTTTATCTTTCTTTCACTATTTCCATTTAAAAAAGAAAAAGATTATTCTTAGAAAAGCCATTGCCTCATCCTTGAATCTCAGCTCCACTCACTGCACGATTACTGTACCCTTGGCATACTCCTTGGTATACCCATGGTATACTCCTACCATGGTCCAACACCCTCAATGTGTCAGGAACACAATAGACAAGACATTGGGACACATGACATAATCCTAGAAAGAGTGACAGCAGCCTGGAGGCTTCTGAGGCTCCATCCAAGCCTCCTTTGCAGCTCCACTGGGATTTACCCTTTGAACATCAGTCCTTTGCACTTGATCTGCTCAGTCTTCTTTGTGCTCCACTCCATAAGCCCTCCTATAGCCTACAGCCTATGGTTCCCGTTCCCCACTCCCAGTCTGCTTCACTGAAGAACACATGATCCCCAGTACCTCAGTCTGCCCTCGGCCTTCACATCACATTTGAAAGCCTCTGGGGAACCACTCTACTAAATCTAGCATGGTGTTTGACTTTACTGCACAGTATGAGGTCTCAGAGGTACAGCGTACTGCTAAGGAAGCTATACTCACTCAGGCTGTGAAGGGCTGAGGCCCTGGGCTCCCTGCTCCAGTCCCGATAGGAACTGCTACTGTCTTACCTTACAGTTGTTTGTCCAGAAAGACGGTGGGAGCAGCTGAGTGGGAAGATGGGTCCTTAATATCCTTGGAGCTGGCATCGCATTGGCTTTGTCCACACCTGTAACACAATTCAGGAGATGATTGCACAGTCTGCTCAGCACATGAGAACATCCACTCCAGGCTGCCCACTCTCTCCCTACTTATTCAATATAGTTCTTGAAGTTCTAGCCAGAGCAATCAGACAACAAAAGGAGATCAAGGGGATACAGATCAGAAAAGAAGAAGTCAAAATATCACTATTTGCAGATGATATGATAGTTTATATAAGTGATCCCAAAAGTTCCACCAGAGAACTACTAAAGCTGATAAACAACTTCAGCAAAGTGGCTGGGTATAAAATTAACTCAAATAAATCAGTAGCCTTCCTCTACACAAAAGAGAATCAAGCTGAGAAAGAAATTAGGGAAACGACACCCTTCATAATAGACCCAAATAATATAAAGTACCTCGGTGTGACTTTAACCAAGCAGGTAAAAGATTTGTACAATAAGAACTTCAAAACACTGAAGAAAGAAATTGAAGAAGACCTCAGAAGATGGAAAGATCTCCCATGCTCATGGATTGGCAGGATTAATATTGTAAAAATGGCCATTTTACCAAAAGTGATCAACAGATTCAATGCAATCCCCATCAAAATACCAATCCAATTCTTCAAAGAGTTAGACAGAACAATATGCAAATTCATCTGGGATAACAAAAAACCCAGGAGAGCTAAAACTATCCTCAACAATAAAAGGACTTCGGGGGAATCACTGTCCCTGAACTCAAGCAGTATTACAGAGCAATAGTGATAAAAACTGCATGGTATTGGTACAGAGACAGACAGATAGAACAATGGAACAGAATTGAAGACCCAGAAATGAACCCACACACCTATGGGCACTTGATTTTTGACAAAGGAGCCAAAACCATCAAATGGAAAAAAGACAGCATTTTCAGCAAATGGTGCTGGTTCAACTAGAGGTCAACATGGAGAAGAATGCAGATCGATCCATGCTTATCACCCTGTACAAAGCTTAAGTCCAAGTGGATCAAGGACCTCCATATCAAATCAGACACACTCAAACTAATAGAAGAAAAACTAGGGAAGCATCTGGAACACATGGGCACTGGAAAAAATTTCCTTAACAAAACACCAATGGCTTACGCTCTAAGATCAAGAATCGACAAATGGGATCTCAAAAAACTGCAAAGCTTCTCTAAGGCAAAGGACAGTGTGGTTAGGACAAAACGGCAACCAACAGATTGGGAAAAGATCTTTACCAATCCTACAACAGATAGAGGCCTTATATCCAAAATATACAAAGAACTCAAGAAGTTAGACCGCAGGGAGACAAATAACCCTATTAAAAAATGGGATTCAGAGCTAAACAAAGAATTCACAGCTGAGGAATGCCGAATGGCTGAGAAACACCTAAAGAAATGTTCAACATCTTTAGTCATAAGGGAAATGCAAATCAAAACAACCCTGAGATTTCACCTCACACCAGTGAGAATGGCTAAGATCAAAAACTCAGGTGACAGCAGATGCTGGCGAGGATGTGGAGAAAGAGGAACACTCCTCCATTGTTGGTGGGATTGCATACTGGTACAACCATTCTGGAAATCAGTCTGGAGGATCCTCAGAAAATTGGACATTGAACTGCCTGAGGATCCAGCTATACCTCTCTTGGGCATATACCCAAAAGATGCCGCCCCAACCTATAAAACAGACACGTGCTCCACTATGTTCATTGCAGCCTTATTTATAATAGTCAGAAGCTGGAAAGAACCCAGATGCCCTTCAACAGAGGAATGGATACAGAAAATGTGGTACATCTACACAATGGAATATTACTCAGCTATCAAAAACAATGTCTTTATGAAATTCATAGACAAATGTTTGGAACTGGAAAATATCATCCTGAGTGAGGTAACCCAATCACAGAAAAACACACATGGTATGCACTCATTGATAACTGGCTATTAGCCCAAATGCTTGAATTACCCTAGATGCCTAGAACAAATGAAACTCAAGACGGATGATCAAAATGTGAATGCTTCACTCCTTCTTTAAAAGGGGAACAAGAATACCCTTGGCAGGGAAGAGAGAGGCAAAGATTAAAACAGAGACTGAAGGAACACCCATTCAGAGCCTGCCCCACATGTGGCCCATACATATACAGCCACCCAATTAGACAAGATGGATGAAGCACAGAAGTGCAGGCTGACAGGAGCCGGATGTAGATCGCTCCTGAGAGACACAGCCAGAAAAAAAGAAAAAAAAAAGAAAATTTAGATGCCCAAACTACCAGACCCAAGGAGAACAGAAAGCCACTAATGACAACACATCCCACACCTGTGTAGCATGTTCAACTTCAATAGATGTGTCCCACACACATCACTGGAGTTCTACATTCCTACCCTGGGATTATTCCTCCTCCTCCTTCTCCTCCTCCTACTCCTGCTCCTCCTCCTCCTCCTCCTCCTTTTGCTTCTGTATAGGAATTAGTCAGCCTGAGTTCATGAAACCCCCCAATTTCTCTGAGACCTATAAGAATGGACTTCCCACATTTTACCATGTTGCTTGGATTCTCATCAGTGCCCTTTCATGCTGCTGTCTATCTGTATGACCATGGGGTTAACAATTCTCCTAACAAGACTTACATCTCTAAGGAAACTCCTCTTAGTTTCCCTCTCAACACCCAAACCTGAAGTCTCTTATTGGAACCTCAAGGAATTCACTCTATCATTTTGAGGATAATGACCTGGAAGCCAAGAATAACCAAATTTGTCCTTTTGAGCCAGAGCTGATCAGAAACAGTGAGCAGACTCTTTCCACCTCCCTTCCTGTCATATCAAAAACATCTCTCCGGTTCTGTGCAGTGATGTTTCTTCTATTACATCCTTTCTGATACATGGTTTGTGATGTTTGCACTTCTATTTACAACTCTTGTAGGGACTTTCTCTGTGAATCTTTGAGACAAACTGGAGTAAGATGAAATAAAGATATTGCAGACTGTCCCTAAGGTCTTTCCTTTAATCTAGCAATCAGGCTCTTCAAATAATGGCAGTGGAGAGGTTAGAGAATTAGTCCTGCATTGCTTCAAAGATTGCATGAAATCATTCTGTTAGGCGGCACATTTGAATCTGGACTGTGATCCACAGAAAATGGTAAAGATTCTCTTATACGAATAATCGGAAATCCTGCCAAACAAGGAACAGAGATACTTTTAAAAAACTAGAATTGTGACTGATAATAAGTGGCATTTAACTATAAACATACAGCGGGAGGGCATGGTGTAAACTTACGTTCCACCTTACTTCTATGATATGAGGTCTGGAAGGTAACAAGGTATAATGCTTACTTTCCATTGTCAACTTGACTGGACTATGAACTGTATCTCTGGGTGTGTATATCCATAATGCGGTTTCCAGAAAGGTTCACCCACAGATTGGCAGCCCAATGGGAAATTAAACTAAATAGAAAAAAGGTGAGCAACACATTAGCATCTGTCTCTGCTTCTAACTATAGACTAATTGTGATGAGCTTCATGACAGATTCATAATGTGTCCTGAAATTTGAACATCAAGCTTAAAAGCCCTAAAATGCTGTAAGCAAAGCTTCACAGACAATCTGGGGAAAATTTGGAAGAGCGCAGTGCCAAAAGAGTAGAGAATGGAGGCCCACTCATGAGGTTGCAGAACTGCTCTATGGAGAGATGGGCTGGAGGTTATTATATTATATTTTGGTGAAGAGTCTGGCCACATATTGCTCTTGAACTAAGAACTTGAGTAAGGTTGATTTCACAACAATAAGGGATTATGTTTAGCAAGGAAATCTCAAGACTAGAAACTATGTATGAAAAGAAAAATGTTCAGTTAACGTCACGGGGAAAATAGCTTTTCAATTGAACAAAGTAATTGCCTCCTCGTGTGTGTGTGTATATGTATGTATGTGCATGTGTATGTGTGTGTATTAATATGCCTGTGTATGTGTGTGCATGTGTGTGTGTATGTTTGTGTGCATGTATATATGTGTATGTGTGTATATGTGTGTATGTGTGTGTGCATGCGTGTGTTTGTGTGCGTGTGTGTGTGTTTTGAATCATAAGACACTGTCCAGAAACCACTTGGTTATGAAAGGTAAAGTACTGAAAGCAGATGGCTGTGAGCTGCTGATGAGTAGATTTCTGTTCCTTCCTCTATTCTGCAGTTACACATGACCAGAGCAAAGGTATAATGAGAACATTAGGCAGAATTTTGCCTTCATATGCATCTATCTTCCTTGCTGATTCACATTTGGTAGAAATACAGAAAAAAAATGGATCTGGAAGGGGTGGCATATACATTTAACCCAACACTCAGGAGGCAGAAGAGGAGAATCTCAGTGAGTTCAAGGCCAGCCTAATATACAGCATGATGCTGTTCCAAATAGCAACTAGGGGGAGGGAGAGAGACAGGATAGGAAAGAAAAAGAGAAGATGAAGGGACAAGGACAGAGATTAGACAGGAGAGGAACATATATGGAATCAGGGTCTCTTACCTGATGGTTGGGGTGGCCGAGCCCACTCAATAAAAGGGTGTCGGTGTTGAATGATGGTCCTCTGGCACTTCTCTACATCCCCATTCTGCTCAATCATGTCGACAATTTCTTGAATCCATGTTGTCCCTGGGAAGACCTTAAAGATTGAGTTAGAAGATTATTCTTCAAACATACTAATGAACGGGTGTGGATGCAGATGTTGGCTTTACCTTCTGTTCTAACCAGGATCTTGTTAGCTATAGAAGAAATACTTTGGATCTCTGGGAAAGGTAAAAGAGTAGAGACAAATCTCACCTCTTCCCAAGAAAAATGAATGGTACAAGAGACTAAGCTTCAAGATCCCAGGGATAAGACATGTGAAGTAGCACCCATTGTGGGACAAAAAGAGCCAGCTTCTCATTGTAGGTAGTTCTAACTTAGGTGAGAAGTTCAGATAGCTCAGAGGATGAGGCTGGGGCTACTACTCTACCAGGTTACCTGATTTAGGGTAAGTACAGATGAGGAGGTCATCTGGCTTCGCCTTGAAGGTCTGAATCTGACTCCAGTTGTCAACAGTTGGAGCCTGCAGTCGGATCCCTGCGACCTCTTTCAGTTTTGTCTGTCTGCTCAATTCTGGGGCCAGGGCCATGATGTCTCAGGGAAGAAGGTTTAGTCCCTGTGAGAAAAGATCAGAATGGAATTCTTAAAGTACTGTGATAAAGCATACACAACATGAAAATGACTCTTAAGTATCATAAGTGGATGGCTCAGTAGCATTAATAATATTCCTGCTGTTCTTTGTCTACCATCACCTTGAATCTCCTGAAAACATTTTACTTTTCTAGATGGAAGCTAGGAGCCCACTGCTGCTAAATCTCAGTGCCTGGCTACCACTATTTTCCTTTTTATCTCCTTAAACTCTAGATGCTTTAGACTAAGTTCATTTTGTCCTCTTGTGAATAGCTAATTTATTTAGTTGAATATTCTTAAGGATCGGCTGTATTGTGGCATGCCATCAGATTTTCTTCCCAATTAATGCTAACTTTTATTGCATGCCTGCTTGTAGTGTGGTTTGTTTATCCATTTCTTTGTCCATGGGCACTTGGAGTACCTCCTTTCAACTATTGTACAATAAAAAATGTACAAATATCTAAGCTTCTACATTCATATTTTTGGGTTCATAACTCAATGCAGATATGCCATATAGTATGTTCTCATTTTTGAGAAATTGTCATAGAACTTTCCTCCAGTGGCTGTATCATTTAAGAAGTCTACCAGTAGTATATAGTACTCTCGAATCACTGACATGTATCTCCCTTAAATCTCCATCCCAATAGATTTGTTTTGCTTTTCCTTCATGACTACTAATGAATATCTTCTCATGCACTTACAGTCTACTTTATGTCTTTTTTTCAGAAAGAGACACATTGTTCCACTGTTTGTTGTTGGTTGCTATACCTAGAAACTTACAAATATATGAATAGAAGGGATGAATGATCTTCTAATACTCAAGAGTAAGTGGCTATTTGAGTTTCAAAGCACATCTATCACTGCTGCTCAGAGGGATAGCAAGGTAATGTTCAGTGACTGCTACAATAGTGAGCACCACTATTTTATTTATTATAAGCAACTTGTTTTTAGTTCTTATATAATTTGAGGCCTAGAACATTAGAGGGAAAGAATATTTATGGAAAGTGTAACAGTGAATAATTGCTAGTAATTGTGTAAAGAAAACTACAATGAGTGAGAGAAACAAAGACTGTCCAGGCTGGCCAGACCAAATATCAGGATGACAGGTTCCCAGAGAAAGCTGAGTTCTCTGGAATGGATGCAGGGCTTTTAGAAAATGAAGACCCGGTTTTACTTGAAAACATTTCCAATATAAGCAGCAGCTACAGTTGTAGTATTGCAGAGAGGGTGTACTTCCCATAAAACTCTGAGATGTGATATAATCAGCTTCAGCAGAGGAAGATAAAGTATTGCCATCTCCCCTTTCTTTTCTTTTAAGGTAAGAGTAGATAGGGTCTCTACATATCCCAGGGTTGCCCATTGCTCATTCTGTAGCCTTGAATGTACAATCCTCCTGCTCCAGTCTCCTTGGTTCTGAAGTGGCAAGTGTAAGCTCACTCACTTGGTTTGGAGCACTGACATTTCTAACATACATTCTATGTTAGGTCCTTCCCTAAATTCCCCCTTCACTTTTAATCCACATCACAGGTTTAGCATAAGTAATATTCATTCCTCTAAACATAAGAAGGCTTACAAGATTCTAAATCAATGGTTTGATAAAGACCTCAGCTAGTATCTGTCTACTAATCTCATAAAACTTCTTTAAAAATTGCTTCTAAGTTACAAGTGTCCATGAAATTTAAGATGCCCATGCAATAAGTCCATATTCACAAAGAAAACTAATACAAAAATTGTTATTACAAAATGTATTTTTGTCCTTTTCTTTTTTTTTTCTTTGAGCCAATTGGTAAGATATAATTGCCCACCTAAACATACAAAGCCCAGTACCATCCATCCCTTAGGAACATTAATAACAATCTGTAAATACACAGAGTGAGATCTTTACATCAGCGTCCATTGTCCTGCCAGCGCTTCTCTCTCTCTCCCTCTCCACTTCTCTTTCTGTTCCTGTCTCCTCCTCTTCCTTCAAACTTCTCTCCCACCCATCCTTCCTTCTCCTCCAATGACAGGCAATGGGGAGAAGTTTCTACTGAAGTCACCTGATTCCTGAGTACATGACTAGACAGCTGTCCTTGGGGCAGTGGAGTTAGCATCAAAATACAGATAACTCCAGGGCAAACCACAACATTTATCCCTTTTTGTCCAGTTAAAAAGCCTTTTCACTTATATATAAATTGAGTACAATTATTACCATTCTAAAATTTATAAAGCATATGATATACTCAACACACAGTCCATCACTTGTTTAGTTAAACAGAACATTTAGTTATCCATTCCAGCTTAAGAAAGGCTTAAAATCTATATTATATCTTGGCTAGCTTGTATAGTATAGATAACTATACAAAAAATATGTATTTTCAGAGTTAAACAGCCTGATAGGCTATGAGACTGTAATCAGTCTTCAACCCCACCAGAAATCTTTGAATGACCAAATATCTATTAAGATAGGAAGCCTAATATGGCCTCCGGAACTGAGAGGTTGTAGAGACAAATCTCTACTAGCACATTCCCCTCTTGGCAACATGAGAGCACAAGTCTGCAAGTCTACAGTGTCCTTTTCAAATGTAAATTTAGGTATTCAATATAACAGTTCCCAAACACATTCTCATTTTGAACTCCAATAGAACTTTGGTGGTGGATATGGGAGTTCTCTAAGTATACTGATGATGCAGTTCCCACTACCAGCTCATAGACAAAAGGGAATAGATTTCACGGCCTTTAGAAGCTGAGGATAAATTGGAGGCAGCATCCTCAGTCCTTTACCTGCACAACAGAACAGAAGGCTGATGTTCAGCAGATGAACTGAGGAGGGATGCTTTCCCCTAGCCTCTTGGTGTGCAAAACTTCATTTCACCCAGCCGCTGTAATCTGCTCAAACTTCTGACCAAAAACAGTTAAAACAATCAGTAGGCTATGATGGCAAGCAATATGAGGGAAGCTAGCAGAAAGAGTGTGACTTTGAGGCCAGTCTAGGTTACAGTAATACTGTTTCAAAGCACTAAACCTATGAATCTGGAATGCCATGCAACCAAGGGAGCCAATCCAGAGCAAGAGTAAGTTTGATGTGTCGAAGCCTTGAAAATCTCATCCTGACACCAGCAGGAGTTGGACTGTTTTCCTCCTTGCTCTGGGTGTGCATGCCCTGTGCACATAAACCCTATGATCCCCACTTTTGCAACCCTTGAGGTAGTCATGGCAAAATTAGAGATTAACCTCCCTCTTTCCCTGTAAGGATATGTTCAGGAATCAAATAGTCCTCCACAGGTAAAGGAACATTCCCAACATATGAACACCAGCCAGTAATATACCCTCACTATGAAAACTCCTACCTACACACCAAGGTTTATATATACCCCTTAATACCCCCAATAAGAGAGAGCTATTTCACTGAAAACCATCACTAAAGAAGGCTATTTATCCCTTTGCATTCACTCCGACTGACACCCTGTGAAATCCACCTACCAGAATAAACTTTTTTCTTTTCAGTCCTGCTCAGTGCACAATGGTACCTGGATACCTCAAGGGCAGAAGCAGACCTAGGCTGGCACAAAACAAAATAAGAATAAAGGAAAAAATTTGAGTTAATTAATTCATCCTTTGTTTTTCTAAACAAAATTGCAAGTATCCCTCTGCCTCTGCCTCTGTCTCTGCCTCTGCCTCTGCCTCTGCCTCTGCCTCTGCCTCTGCCTCTGCCACTGCCTCTGCCTCTGCCTCTGCCTCTGCCTCCAAAATGCTGCGATTCCAGATACATACTACCACGTCTTGTTGCATCATTTTAAATTGCTCAATTTGTGAGCAAGTGCAAACTATTTGCATAAACTAATATTGCAAAAGCATTGGTGGATATGATGGACTGAACTGTGTGCCTCCACATTCACATGTTGAGCTCTAATCTTCTTACTTTAAAATGTGACAGTTTGAGACAGGGCCCTGATGATGTCATTAAGTTGAGATGAGGCTCCAATTCTATCATACTAGGGTTCTTCTTAGAAGAGATTTAGACATACAGAGAAATACCAAGGGATGTACACAGGGAACAACATGTGTGGACATAGTAAAAGAAGGCCCCCTGCAAGCAGAGGAAAAGGCCTTGAGAAACCATACTGACAGACACCTTGATCTGGAACTTTTTTGTAGGAATTTTTTTTAAAACTGAGCAGAATAGCATGATCAGTTAAAGCTCAGAGACCTGCTGTTTCATTGAACATTGGAAAATAAAGAAAATTATGCATTTCTCTTAGTGTTTCTTTGTTACTTGACCAAACAAGTAACTGAATTTAAATAAGTTTAAAATTATGACCTGAGGTAAGGACTGAAAATCTTCAGTTGACAGAGACCAGCTCATTAATAGAGTCTGTGTGGTATAAAGGTAGATTTGAGGGCTGAGTGAGGCCATGGAAGTATGTACAGTGAGTCAGGTGGGGGCTGATGTGTAGTTCTGTAGTAAAGGTTTGCCCAGTGTGCACCATGCCCAGCTTGACAATGTTGGGGAGGAATAGAGGTTTCTGAATGCCTTATCTTACAGTGATACAAAAGCCACAGACACCCAGCTGAAATCAGATTCTCAAGTTTGAATGTGTTCCCAGAATTGGAATTTGATGTGTGCACAAACCTCACTTCTGCTGCTGAGCAGAAGCAGAGATCACAGGGGAAGAACTGAAAGCAGCTTCCTGTGCTACTGAGCACCAGTGCCTCGCAGACTGGGTACATCAAATACTGAGAATGACACTTTCTACTTCTGATAACCTCATAGAAGGTCAAGGAGCACACAGGTAGAAATACACCTGCCATCTGACAGCCCACAGCATGCAGGCTAGAAGAGAAAAAGAGTGCTTCCTTGGGCTTCTACTTATAGGTGGTCTCAGCTATGGTCACTGCTATTTTTAGAATAAGGCAGATAGACACACAGACTTTCCCAGGCAGGCTCCTTTTCGTCCTCTGAGGCCAGGTCCCTGTGGCCTCCTTTGTGAAACAATCTCTAGTCTTTTCCATACAGTTAACCTTTCATCTTGTTTTCTGAGACAGGTCCTCACACTGTCCTCCAGACACGATTTGCAATCATAACTGTCCTCCACCCTCAGCTGCAAGAGGATCTAAATTTACATGAGAACTTCCCAGATCTTATGCCACAGTGCTATGGTTACTTGCTTATATAAGTAACTTCCCTAAGCAGGAGACCTGGTCCAGTTCCTTTTATAGGCCTAGCTTGAATGGTGTCCACAGACTTAGACGAAAGAGGGTCCAGTGTGGTGAAGAAATAGTCATAGCCAGAGCAGTGTAGATGGCTGACAGGAGGGGAGTCTTTGTGAGGGAAAAGTACAGTATGCACATAGAGATGGTATTGTGGAAAGGTGTCTGCATGAATTTCTAAGTTGAACACAGCCAATGTTAGCTTCAGATTTTTTTTATTATTATTTTTCTTAGGTTTCTTAAGACTTAAGATCTTTCTGACTTGAGTTACACCACTTACACATTAGCACCTGTATGTCTGAGAACTAAGAACATACACCAACAAGTTATGCCAAATGTTTCAGATAAGCTGTGTTCTTACCTTCAAACTCTAGTTTTCACCAGTCTAAAAGCTGGACTGCCCAGTGTTCGGTAAGTACAAAGGTACATTTAGAGGAAGGAGGAAAGTATTTCTGGTATATGGCAAGCACAGAGGCTCAAATTCTACTATGCCAAATGTACCCAACCTTTAGCAATCAATCTCAAATGCTCTGCAATCAACGAGATCAGCTAGAGCTTTAATCAACAGAGTCACGACTACAAGAAACAAACTTTGGCATCTGGCCAATGAGGAAGTAAGTCTCACTGTTTAGGGATCACTGTTCTATAAATCTCCACTACCTTAAGTACTTTCAGACTCAAGGCTGTTTAGAGAAATGCACAGAGGCAAACACACTGCTCCTCCCTCTCTAAGACCACCTTGTTCCCCACTATGTGCAGGCCCTGGCTTTGTTGCAGAGTCCCCATGCTACGTGGTCTTCTTCCTCTCCAGTCTGATAGAGTTTAAAGTGGGAAAAACAAGAGTATTGCCATGCTTATGTTCAAAAAGAAAAATAACTCAAAAGCTGACACATTCAGCCTTTTGCTCAAAGCACCCTGTGCCTAGATGAGTGCAGCCCTTATAAAGTTACTCAAACCTGGCACATGAGGCTTACATCCATGACCTCATTTACCTTTTAAGACTCGTGATGCTAAGGTGTGCCAAACTAAAAAATTATTAACCACCAGGATTCACAAAGTAAACTAATTCCCAATCTCCCCTTGACTGTGATTAAAAAGAAGCTTAAAGCATGAGTGAGTTTAAAAAGATATTTCAGAACACGAGTCTAAAGAATCTTTGTTTTTCTTCTACCACAAGAGCTAGTCTTAGTTACTTGGGTCCTGTTCTGTTGGCAAGTAAACAGACTTGGGTTCAGTAATGGAGAAACTAAAATACTGGCTGCATGGTCTCAGGTATCCAGTGGAACCTTCTTAGAGATTTCTTTTCTATATCTATAAAATGTGAGTCATGCTAACTACCTCCAATCAGTACTGTTAGATTAAAAACATGGAACCAGGGCTCTGAGGTTAGAGTGGGTGGGTAAGAGAGGGAGCATGCTCATAGAAGCAGGGGGAGGAGGTATGGGAGAGAGGGAAAGGGGATAACATTTGGAATGTAAATATATAAAATATCCAAGAAAAATAAAATTTAAAAAGAAATAAAGAGAGAGAGAAAGACAGACCCAGCACAGACTAAGTAGTTACAAATGCTGGCTTTTTCCCTTTCTTTCCAGAACATATTCATTGATGCACACATATGAAATGACAGAACAAAAGTTTAGACGAAGAAACTATGTATATATTTATTTATACTCACATCATCCCATGATATATATATATATATATATATATATATATATATATATATATTTGCATGAAGAAGGCAAATTAAATTCCTTGATGTTGTTCTTGGCAACCTCAGATCAAACTGAGCTTACTAGATCTCTTCTGGCAACTTCCAAACTTGCTTTAGCCATGAAATTAAAGCTTAACTCATCTTTTGATACTGTAATTCCTCCATGGCTGATATGTCTTCTACCACCTCCTTTCTAAAGAGGTTTTGTTTGTTGACTCGCAAGTCACAATTGCCCTGTAGCAGAAGACCCTGTGTCCTAGTATCTGTGTGGAGATATCCTACGTTGCATGCTACTATTTTCACACTCAAAGTGTCACTCTAGACTCTTTATCCCATATAAGAGTGATATTGCTAATTGAACAGCTATGTATTGAGGGTGAATGCAAAAGAGATAAATCAATAGGTTCTAATAACCTGGCATATGTATTTAGTGAGCATTGATTACAACTGATTCCTTCATGGTCACAGTGATGAACTAAAGTGACACACACCCCTCCAACAGCTCTATTTGCTTCCTCTAACACACAACAAACTGTGGGACACCAACCAGACGCCAATAAATGAGAAAACAGAAATGGTATACAGCTTGCCACAGTTGAAACAGGCAGCTAGAAGCCAGGGGAAAAGATGGTAAAAGTCCTCAAATATTCAGTCACTCCTGACAGCCCATTGTTCGAGTAAAGGAGCCTCTAGAAAAGAAAATCTGTAAATATTTATAACCATAAATGCACTAAACACAAATTCATAAAACAAATACTGTCTATTAGATCTAAATCCACAGATTAACCACCACAATGACATTTGATGACTTTAGTATCCCATTGTGAAAAACTGAGAGGTTGTCCAGACACAAACTAAACAGAGAAACACTGGAACTGAATGAAATCGCAACACAAAAGGACAAAATATATCTTATAGCACATCTACCTGAACATTAAAATTATACTTTCTCCTCAACGAGACAAAGAAATCTCTCTAATATTCACCGTATATTAGAACAAAAAGCGACTTTCAACAAACACAGGAAAATTGAAATAACTTCCTGCATTCTATCTGAACACAATGAAATATTACAGCTTTGAATGCTTAATGAAAATCTAATTGAGAGATCAAAAAATCAATAACTTAATGATACATCCAAAAGCCTTGAACAAACCAAACCCCAAACCAGTAGATGAAAAGAGGTCAAAAGTTAATGAAATGGAAGTAAAAAAAAGTTTACAAAGAATCCATTAAATTAAAAGTTTCATCTGAAAATATTTTGGCAAACTCTATGTTAATCTAAGCAAAGTAAAAAGAACTCACATGTAGAAAGCCCTGAATGAAAGCCTAAGTGCATGTGTGTTTTTACAGACCCAAATAATAAAATGAGAAATGAAAAAGGAAATATTATAACATATAAATGAAATTAAGAAAAGTATAAGAACATATTTTAAGTCTCTTTTCCACTAATCTAAAATACCTGAAAGAAACAGATGAATTTTTAGAAACACTTGACATATCAAAATTAAACCAATAAAAAACAAATGAGCTAAAGAGATCCATAACTTAGTAATGAGACTGGAGAAATAATAAAAATAAAACATGTCCCAAATAACCAGTGCCAAAGATCAGATGGACTCACTGCAGAATTTTAGCACAAGTTCAGAGAAGAACTATCCAATTGCTCACAAAATAGAAAAAGAGTGTATGAGCCAGCAGATATAGAGGACAGCTATAAAATGCTGACTTCTGGAAATGACACAGCTGGTGCAAGAATCAAGTAACTCAGAGCAGATGTGGTTACCGGTATAACACCTGTACAAGATCATCAAGCCAGTTAATTACCCTGTAGTAGATAGTCCTGTGTCTTGGTGTCTCTGCATACACTGCATGCAACTATTTCACACTTGAAATGGCTTACAAGAATTGGTAAATCCAATCACAGGACCCATGCCCTCTTCTGGCTTCTGTGGACACAGGTAAAGCCCTCAAACATAAAAGAAAATTACTCTAAACAACTTCTTTTAAAGAAAAATAACTTTTCTTGTTAGCCAACATCATTTGAAATTTGCCCTTGTCAATTGAAGAGCCAACAATCCTATTCATCTTTCAAAATGTGTAATCTATTTTCTTACATTTTTGGTTGTTAGCCTAGCCTTTAATGGCTGAGCCATCTCTTCAGCCTAACAGCATATTTTCTATTCAGTGTTTAATGGCATTTCATTTAAAGGACTAAGTAAAGTCGGTGCTATATGCTATCTTTAATTACTTACAGTTAGTGTTTAAGCACAAGCAGTATGTGTGTCTAAGGATAGTAAGCAGAACAGATGCACGTCTTGCTTTTCTAACAGTCTCTTCCAAAGGTCCTCCTTCAGATTAGTGAATTCCCTGATCCAAGGTTAACTGGCAGCACAGGAATCCACACACTTTGACCCCATCCTGGAGGCACCAGAACATCTTGGCATGAATGCTGTGGCTTTCTTCAGGAAATCACCCCTCAGTGTTGCCATGTTGTATTATGATTAATAAGTTTACTTTTGATAGTATTGGCCACATATATGTTTGAAATCAGGGTTGGACTTTTGTCCTCTAGAGGAAAGAGCATGCAGGCTGAATTAATTCTCAATGTGGGAGGAAAGTGACAGAAACATTCTTCTTGAGGGCCTCTGTTCAAGGGAGGGAGAACAGTGCACTACACTTATGTCTTTTGAGACTTTAGGGGGATATTGGTGATGTCTAGTAGCTTCTGGCAACATGTTCTAGTTAGAAAGCCAAAAGATTCTATGAACAGGTAATAGGAGGCTTTGAATTCTATAAAAAGATGGAAAGAAATACTGATATTGTTCTAGTAATTAGTGATGATGGCCATTTATTCATTAAATATTGGTTGATTACTAGGAACTGTATCAGACATGGAGGAGTGTTCAAAGAAAGAAGTGTTAAAAATCTTAAGATTTTTAAAACTTGACACTGCATGTGTTGTTACCGCTCTCAAAATCTTAAGAGAAATGGCCCAAAACTCCTGGGTTGAGTATATAGTCCTATCTCCTGCTTCTGTAAAAGACAGTGGAATTCTGGAGACAGGTAAGATAAAAGAATGTGCAATAGGACAATGTGCTCCCTTGGTTCTGTCCATTCAGATGCACTTACTGGCTGGTAAACATGGTTATCCTGAAAACCTTCAGTGGTGGCACCCTCTACATAGCAGGGTCTTAGTTTGATTTCTCTTCCTATTACAAAATAGCCTAGACTAGGTAATTTATCAAGAAATGAAGAATAGAGAACCTTGTGACCTCTGAGGCAGAGGTATCACACAGTGAAGAACAGGAAACATTCTTGTTCTTGCCTTATGTATTCTCACCCAATCCTATTTACTTTTCAAGGACCCTTCTAAATAGCATTCATGCATGAATGTGGGATGATTGTTTCTAGCACATGGTTTTTGTGGTACACTTTAAACTTAACATTAAAGACCAGATGTATATATTGGGCAGCATCATATGATAAATATGTTATGATTTACTGATCGATCATATGGTAACTTTGCAAGTATGCAGTTGTCTATTTACTGTGAAATCAGTCACAACACACTAAGTAGATAGGCATGACTGTATTCAAATGTTGATTTCTCTGCTCCCGTAACTTCTTGTAATCCAGACATGGCATTGTAATGCTTATTCCAATATCTCCTGTCTCGCTGATATATACTTATTTCTCCCCATTTATTCTCTGATTTGTCAATGAAAACTGATCAGCCAATGACTGAGCAGGGGAGAGAACAGAGGTGGACTTCCGATTCCAGTGAGTGGAGAGGAGTAAAGAAAGGGGTCAAAGAAAAGTCAACACAAAGAGAGAGTCCGAGTGATACCTGGAAAAGTGCCCAGAGCAGAGAGAGCCAAATCAATACTAAAATGCAAGTATCTTGGGAATCTTCCCTGAGAGGTAGTCAGATTAGCTTAGAGGGTTAGATAGACTAATAGCTACTCAGATATTGTTCTGTAAAGCTTATCAAATAAATCTTATAGTCTCTGTCTCATGTACTTGGAAGATAACCAAGATAAACAAGAAACTGTTAATTATAAAATTGCACTAACAAGATGAGATGTCAGATGTTATTTCAATTTTCCTATGTTCATGAAGACTTACTTTTTCTCCTAATAGTGTGTTTAGTTTTGGATAAAATGTCATTAACTGCCAAAATAAAATTTAGTGTCTAATGATTGGGTAAAACATTGTAAGAGTCCCATTAGCTCCATTCAATGTATGATGTAATTAACTCCAGAGTTTTTCTGTTTAGCTTTTGTCAGGGTGGCCTGCTTATTGGTTCGAAGTAGGTCCTGAAGTCACTATGCCTGTGTGATGCTCGACATATAATTTTGGATAGAGTAGTGTTTGTAGTATGAAAGGGGGTGCCCTTACATTTGGTACAGAAATGTTTAAAACTGTAACATCCTGTTGGTAGTTTTTTCCTTTAATGAGTATGTAGCTTCCTCCCTTATATCTTCTAATTAGTTTTTGTTGGAAGTATATTTGTCAGATATCAAATAGTTAGCCTGCTTGCTTCTTGTCCTCATTCCCTTGAGTACATTTCTCTATTCTTTAACTCTAAGATGGTAACTGTCCTTGATGGAGAAGTGTGCTTCTTCCAGGGAGCAGGATCCTGCTTTTCAATCCAATCTCTTATTCTGTATCTTTTTATTAAGAAATTAAAAATATTAACAGTTATTATTGAGTATTTATGAATTTCTGTTGTTTTTGTGTTCCTGACTCACTTTTTAATCATCTTTTGCCTACCTATTTTGGGATTATTTACTCATTGTGCCTTCTTTTGGTCTATAACTAGTGCCGTGTGTAGAAATGAATTGGTGGACAGAAATTGTTGATATTTGTCCTTACTGTGAAATATTTTTTCTTTAATCTTTCATTATGTTTGATAGTTTTACTAGGTAGACTGGGCTGACATCTGATTTTCTTAGAGCATGCAGACTATTTATCCAGGTCATTCTGACTTTCTGCATGTCTGCACAAAAACTCTTGGAAAGATTTCATATTAATAAGCAAATGATACACATGAACACTTTAGAAAAACAAGCAGAAGCAATACCCCAATAGTACAGACAGAAAGAAATAGTCAAACACAGAGATCAAACTAATAAGATAGAAATAAACAAAAAAAGCAATACGCTAAAACTCAGTGAAATTAAGAACTATTTCATTTAAAAAATCAACAGTCCTGACAGACTTTTAGACAAATTAGCCAGAAAAGAAAGAGAATCAAAATTAGGAAAATTAGAGATGTGAAAGAGAGCCATTACAACAGACACTGAGGAAATTCAGAGAATCATAAAGATATAGTTTAAAAATCTTTATTACACTAAACTGGAAAACATAAAAAATGCATGAATTTCTTTTTTTTCATTTCATGTATATATATATATATATATATATATATTTTTTCATCTTTATTAACTTGGGTAATTTACAGTTCAACTGTTATTCCCTTTCCCGGTTTATGGGCCAACATCCCCCAACCCCTCGCCCTCCCCTTCTTTATGGTTGTTCCCCTCCCCATCCTCCCCAATTACCGCAATCCCCCCTACCATCCAGTTCACTGGAGGTTCAATCTTGGCAGGAACAAGAGCTTCCCCTTCCACTGGTGCTCTTACTAGGCTATTCATTTCTACCTATGAGGTTGGAGCCCAAGGTCAGTCCATGAATTGTCTTTAAGTACTGACTTAGTCCCTGTAAGCTCTGGTTGGTTGGTATTGTTTTTCATATGGGGTCTCAAGCACCTTCAAGCTCTTTCAGTCCTTTCTACGATTCCTTCAACGGTGGTCCCGTTCTCAGTTCAGTGGTTTAAGATTGCATTTGCCTATGTATTTGGTGTATTCTGGCTGTCTCTCGGGAGAGATCTACATCCAGTTCCTGTCCGCCTACACTTCTTTGCTTCATCCATCTTATCTAGTTTGGGGGCTGTATATGTATAGGCCACATGTAGGGTAGGCTCTGAACGGATGTTCCTTCTGCGTCTGTTCTAAACTTTGCCTCTCTATTCCATGCCAAGGGTATTCTTGTTCCCCTTTTAAAGAAAGAGTGAAGAATTCTGATTTTGGTCATCCTTCTTGAGATTCATATGTTCTGTGCATCTAGGGTAATTCGAGCATTTGGGCTAATATCCACTTATCAATGAGTGCATACCATGTGTGTTTTTCTGTTGGCGAGGATGTGGATAAAGAGGAACACTCCTCCATTGTTGGTGGGATTGCAGACTAGTACAACCATTCTGGAAATCAGTCTGGAGGTTCCTCAGAAAATTGGACATTGAACTGCCTGAGGATCCAGCTATACCTCTCTTGGGCATATATCCAAAAGATGCCCCAACATATAAAAAAGACACGTGCTCCATTATGTTCATAGCAGCCTTATTTATAATAGCCAGAAGTTGGAAAGAACCCAGATGCCCTTCAACAGTGGAATGGATACAGAAAATGGGGTTCTACTACACAATGGAATATTACCCAGCTATCAAAAACAATGACTTTATGAAATCATAGGCAAATGGTTGGAATTGGAAAATATCATCCTGAGTGAGCTAACCCAATCACAGAAAAACACACATGGTATGCACTCATTGATAAATGGCCCATACGTATACAGCCACCCAATTAGACAAGATGGAGGAAGCAAAGAAGTGCAGGCAGACAGGAGCCAGATGTAGATCTCTCCTGAGAGACACAGCCAGAATACAGCAAATACAGAGGCGAATGCCAGCAGCAAACCACTGAACTGAGAACAGGACCCCCGTTGAAGGAATCAGAGAAAGAACTGGAAAGCTTGAAAGCCCTGGGTCCTGCTAAGACTGAACACCCAGTGAACGTGATTGTTGGGGGGAGGGTGGCAATTGGGGGAGGATGAGGGGGGGAGCAGCTAGCGGGATGTTGGCCCGTAAACCAGGACAGGGAATAACACTCGAAATGTAAATAAGAAATACTCAAGTTAATAAATAAATAAAAAAAAGTTGGAATCTGAATGTCTTCATCCCACCCCTTATATTGTTTGACACCATGCAAAAGGTCAACAGAACAACACAGATAATGCACATTTTTATTTAGTAACAGTTCATGCTTATATATTATGGATTACAAATAATTTAACTTAACATTATCCTAAAATGCAAATATCCTTCACTCTTATATCTACATAAATTTCTTAGTAAATCACTACAACAGAAACAGATTTTTGGTCAGTCATGTGATTCCTAAGCACTTGGTTACCAGTATACTATGGAAAATTACCACTCTCCTTGTGTTAGCTGAGATCTTGGGATCTGGGGAGAGGTACCACCAGATTGTAGTTTTATTTGAAAGTACTACCTCAGGCAATTACAAGAAGTTGGGCAGGATTCTAGAAGGGTCAAGCTTCCTAGCCAATTTGGTGTGTGGTCTATTATCCTGAGGTGGTGTTGTTTCAGGGTTCCACCAGTGTGCCCAGGGCAGGGATGGCAGAAATGGCTGTTCAGGGTACTCGGAGTGGGTGTGGTCCTGTGAAAGGCATGGGGCTGCAGGCCTGAATATGACTGTGCCCTAAGCTGAGCAGTGAGTTGAGTAAAGTTGAGTTTCTAGACCTCTGACCACTTCTGACCGTGTGGAAGTCCCATGCTGCTGTCCAGTGTTGCTGAGCCTTGGATCCTTCTAGAAATTTTTCTCCAATTGCTGTGGAGCTTAGGAAGGTGTATACCTTGTTTGAACACACTCCAAGGCCTGATATGTGTTCCATAAAGCCTGAAACTGTAGACAGCGCTGGCAGGAACATTGATGAAGAAATCCCAGAGGGAGCCTTCACTCAGACAGACTGATGGACAAATACTAGGATTGTGGTAGAGTGCGATATGGCTTTTCCTTTAGAATTTATTGTTGATATATTCTGCATGTGATGTTTTCAGCATGTTTGTTGTGTTGATGTATAGATAATTCTACCTGCTCCTGTCCATTAAGAAACCCAGCACCATCAGTAGCTACAGAAGGACAGTATACTCTTGCTTCTTCATTGTTCCTTCCCCTGTAAACCAATGATAAGCCCCTCAAGACACAACAATCCCTCTGGTACTGGAAAGCTTTGGTAAAGGATAAGAAGTCCAGGGAAATGTCCTTTATGGTTGTTTTGTTCCATTGACAGTTCCTATTGTGCAGTGTCTAAGCTGTCCTCTGGCTCATTATTAAGGTTAAGGTCATTTTGAACTCTCGATCCTTCTTCCTCTGCAACTTATGTCTTGACATGGCAGGCTTGCCCAAACCACATCTGGACAATGTGCTGATTTGTTTTATGCTTTGAATGTTTGTTTGTGACAGATACCTTTGTTGTTTCTGTTCTTTGTTGAATGTGGTATTTATGAAAGGCTGGCTTCAGAGACTGGAATAGAAAGGATACCATCAACTTCTATCCTCTGACAGGAATTAGAGAGCAGGACCTGTAGCTCAGTGGTAGAGTATTTGACACAGGATGTCCTAGGTTCAATCCCCAACTCTGCCAAAATGGAAAGGAGGATAGAGGACTATCACAGTTTCTTTTCTAAATGTTTAGAAGAATTTACCATTCATCCTTTATAGTATTCAAAGCCAGACATCTTATTACTCTGGAGGTAGAGGAAAGTGAATGTCCATGAGTTTTAGAGCATCCTGTTATAAGGGTGCACTTATAAGGGTAAACCGGCTCACAAGGTAAAGGGGCTTGACATGCACCTTCATGGTCTGAGTTCAATCCTCAGGAATTCACATGGTTGGAAGAGAGACCTGCTTCCCACAAATTATCCTCTGACCTCCACAGGCACATAGTAGCAAATGCAGTGTGGTGTGTGTGTATGTATATGTGTGTATGTGTGTGAGAGTGAGTGAGTGATTTTTTAAATAACAAAGTCAAGGAGGCTTACACTTGAAGAATGGCACCCAAGGTTGACATTTCTTGCTTTCACATTTATACACTTGTGAAAAATCTTCATAAACATTAATAGGCACCACTCCACATACATACATATGATGTATACAAGAAAGTAACATCTCAAAGCACTGCTTTACATCAGTACTGGAATTCAGGGCACTTGAGCACAGTGTAACATTTCAACAAAGTACAGCTATGCCTTTTTCCAGTTGACCATTAACATGAATTCCTGAGAATGTCTGTGACTGAAATCCACAGGTTAAATACAAAGTCATGAGTTAATTCATTTCTCTAAGAGCAAAGAAACCCTTGCAAGAAATAACACAAAGAAACTGCAGGAAGTGACAGTTCAAACAGTGTAAATATTTATATATTTTCGGTTCCAGAGAGAAATTCTATAGGAAACTTGGATATGTCAAATTATAAAGACACAATTTATAAGGGGTAATAAGTAGCTAATGTTGTTAATTACAAAGAAGTCACATAAAAGATAGAAAAAAGACAAATAACCCAAGAGGAAAATGTGAATTCTTGTGGTCAAGGCCTTTACAGACATTGAATCTTTTAGTTACCTTTAAGGGAGGTCCTGCTGCTGAATGTCAGGCAGTGAGGGTTGGCAGAAGGGACTGGAAACAATCGCGAGTGTCTCGCTTCTATGATTTACAGGCTGTATAGTGTCAGGAAAAATTCATGGTCCCATACATATTATTTCTCTAAATCCTAGGTCTACAGATGTTTCCCAACATGCCAAGTCTCTAAGTGGGAAGAGATGGTGCTAACTCAGGAATTCATTAGTGTAAACCATGATCTATCTTTCTTGAAGTGTCGATGTCTAAATCCTGCCACCTTGCATTGTGCTTTGACCTGGAGCACCCTGTTGGTTGATAGGAAATGAACCATTAATGACTTGCCTGGTGCGTATTTGCATGTTTGCCTAGTTGGGGGTGTTAAGAGAATCATCATTTAGCAGAGATTTGGTTTTGTCACTAAGGCCCCAATGAACTTTTTTTTTATGTTTAACTTATAGAACCTCATGAGTACAATTCCTAAGATACTTTCAGTATCATAGCACTCACATGTGTCTTTGTGTGTGTTTTTGTATGTGTGTGACTGCTATGTTTCTGTGTGTATGTTTTTGGTCTTTGCTATTTTGTGGACTCTTCTTTTTCGCACTTTTTATCCCCTTCTCTCTGGTTTCACCTCATAACATTAGATAAGGCAACAGGGTTATAGAGGGTAGAGAGATAGAGATGCCTGAATTTTTCTTTTGTTTCTTCTTTGATCACAACTACTTACAAATTATAAACAACCCCCATTAAGGACCAACAGTACCAACACCCTCTCCAGCCCTCACATTTATGTACCCTATGAAAAGTTCCTGGAAATTCAAATGTCATACAATCACATAAACCATCTGAAGTTGGTGAACCATACTTAAGCTAGAGTATGAGCCAAATCATGGTCAGCAGCCACAGAAGTCTGAAGTATCCCAGTATCCCTACACCTAATTTTAAGATGAAAGCTCATTCTTACAATATGTCTGGGTGTTTTCCCCCTAAAACACAAAATTTGCAAATTCTTAACAATGCCACCCTATTTGATTTTGGTACCAATCAGGAGCCCCACTGTTCCCTGACCAAAATGTATACACATGGCCACATCTAGGTAGAACATATGCTTTGCTCACAGATTTGAATTATGAGCAAACTAAATTGCAACCCACTCAACTTATGAGAGATACTTTGGCGATGACCACTTGGGAACTTTTTTTTATGGGTCCCCACATTTGCCTTGTTCTCTGTCCTTGTTATTTTTCTCTCAGTTCTGTGAGCAATTCTGTACCCGTACTAGTTTCTGTTGTACTGGAATAAGGTGATCCATGTTGTGCTTGCTACCATAGAAACAAATGAACACACACACACACACACACACACACACACACACACACACACACTGAATCTTTAAACTGCATTTTAGTCAGACATCCAGCATTCTTCTCTCTGTGTAGTGAATGATTCACACATACACAAGGCTGTTGCATTGCTCTTGAGTCTCCATCTGTGTTACACCTAGGTTAAAGGTTAACTTAGAACAGTTAGCAGTGTAACCTGCTGGGCTACTTACAGTGTGCACATTCAGCTTCCTTTCTACTCGATGAAATACGGATGTGCCTCACTAACATAGAACCAAAAAGTGTCCCTCAGTATTCCCATCAGTGGTATTTATTATTAAAGAACTCTAATAATTAATCACTCACCTCCATGGACCTATATGACATATGTTAAAACTACACAAATGCAAAACTCAAAAGGGCATGGTTAAATACAATCTTAATAACCTTTGCAAGACAGTCAACATAGCACACATGTGTATTGTACACATCCACATCACTTTATAACACACACACACACATGCACACACACCATACACACACACACACATACACACACACACACACACACACACTCAAAGACTCAAAGAGAGAAAGAGATAGAGCAAATACTACCTTTTAAAAGTAGAATTCCTTAAAACGATACATTATCCACATAATATTCTAAAGTGATGGTACCATATTTCTGCTTGAGATATCATTTGAGGATTATTCAGTACCTACCACTGGAAGAAAAAAGGTCTGAAACTTTGATTCATTCTTCGCAGGTAGAGGTACTAAGGGCCCAGAACTAATTAAAGTCCATATACATATGCATTCTTTTCTGTTCATCTTTTGTTTGAAATGTGTGAGTGCCTGCCTGTATGTTTGTTTGTACACCTCCTGGAATTGGATTTATAGTTGTGATTTATCATGTAGGTGCAGGAATTGAATGAACTTGTGTCCTTTGCAAGAGGAACACATGCTCTTAACAACTGAGTTATTTCTCTAGCAGTCACAGTCTTGAGAAATCATAAACACTTGCTATGAAATAGACTGAGTGACTTTCAAGCACATACTTTAAAAAAGTGAAGTGAACTCTTCTCATCGGCTCCTCTGAGGAGAGGAACTCCATGATGGGAGGCAAGCTGAGCAAGAAGGGTTACAATGTGAATGAGGAGAAGGCCAAGGACAAAGACAAGAAGGCTAAAGGCGCGGGCACCGAGGAGGAGGGGACCCCAAAGGAGAGAGAACCCCAGATGGCCGCCCACACCACTGAGGTCAAGGAGAGCGCAGAGAAGCCCAAGGACACTCCAGATGGGGAGGCATGGGCTGAGGAAAAGGAGGCCGACCAACAGGCGGCCGGTAACGAGGAGGAGCCCAAGGCCCAGCCCGAGAAGAGCGAGGGCGCCACGGAGGAGCAGCCCGAGCCCCGGCCAGTGCCTGAGCAGGAGGCGGCCTGGCCCGGGCCCGCGATGGGCGGCGAGACCCCCAAGGCCGGCGAGGCGAGCGCCGAGCGCCGAGGGCACCCGCGCGCCGGATCTCGTGCCCCAGGAGGGGGGCGAGGCCAAAAAGACTGAGGCTCCGGCCGCTGGCCGCGAGGCGAAAAGCGACGCGGCCCAGGCGGCTTCAGATTCTAAACCTAGCAGTGCGGAGCCCGCGCCCTGGTCCACAGAGACGCTCGCGGCCTCTGAGGCGCCCAGTTCCGCGGCCAAGGCCCCCCCAGGCACCGGTCTCCAGCTCCGAACAAAGCGTGGCCGTCAGAGGTCACTGGCAAAGGACCGGTCTCAAGCTCTCTCTGTCTCTGTATCCTATACTAACTTGTTTCAAATTGGAAGTGAGGCTATGTATTGCCCAAGGGATTAAAAAATAAAAAAAAGAAAAGAAAAGAAAAGAAAAAAAATAGGAGGATGTGTCCCATCCGGGGAGGGAGGGAGCGGGGAGCATCCAAATAGTATTTTTGTAGGGAAATATCTAATATACCTTCAGTCACTTTGACCAGTCAGTCCTGGATTTTACAGACCATTGTCTGAAAGTTCATCATCTGTACCTGAACCGCTATCCCCTAGGCTCCATCCTTTAAAAACCCCAGCATCCCTCCTGTGATACAGCTGGGGAGGAGGGTGTTTGATTTTGCCCACAGGGCCAGTGCCAAGGCAATCAGATCTTTATGAAAGCAGTATTTTCTGTTTCTTTTTTAATCTACAGCCTTTTCTTATTTTTTTTTTTAACGTTTGTGGATGAATGCCAACTTTCAGACGGAGACCACTTAGCTTGTCCACACTGTATCTCAATGCCAGCCCTCCACTCTTCCTCTCCGGATAGTTTTGGGAGTGACAAACATTCTCTCACCTTACTTAGCCTACCTAGATTTCTCATGACGAGTTAATGCATGTCCGGGGTTGGGTGCACCTGTACTTCTGTTTATTGGTCAGTGGAAATGAAAAATAAAAAGTCTGCATTCATTGCAGCTCCAGTTTTCTTCCATCTGTGTCTCAGACCCCAACACACCAGCCATTGGAAAATGGAAAATAAATAATAAATAAATAAATAAATAAATAAATAAATAAATAAATGTACAATGGATGCATTGAAATTATATGTAAGAGTATAAATGGCATGAAAGTAATAAAGCTAAGCAATTAAAAAGTAAAAAAAAAAAAGTGAAGTGAAACATACAAACTGGTGGTTTGAATATGCTTGGCCCGAGGAATGGCACTATTAGGCAGTGTGGCTTGGAGGAAGTTTGTCACTATGGGGGTGGGTTTTGAGAGACTGTTCTCTTACCTGCCTGGAATTCAGTCTTCTAGAAGCTTTCAGAAGGCTGTAGAACTCTCAGATCCTCCAGTGTCAAGACTGCCTAGATGCTGGCATGCTCCTGTCTTGATGATAAGGGACTGAAACTCTGAATCTGTAAACCAGCCACAATTAAATGTTGTCCCTATAAGAGTTGTTTTGGTTATGATGTCTGTTTACAGAAGTAAAACCTTAGCTAAGACACAAACAGAAGGGAACAGGTTGCATATGGACATACCTCAAAGGAGAAGTGAGACCAAAACTTCACAAGTATAAATTGAAGATCCTTGGCAAAAAGACAAAACATGTTTAATGGAAGGATTCAGATTCATGAAAATTAAAGATATGCTTCTCTCTAGGCAGAATAATGTGGCAAGAGAAGGAAATTAAAGAAAGCGGTACAAATAGAAAAAGAAGTTAAATTATCTCAATTTGCAGATGATGTGATATTACATTTAAGTGATCCCAAAATGCTACTAGAAAACGTCTAGACAATTTCAGCAAAATGGCAGGACACCACGTCAACTTACAAAATCAGGAGCCTTTCTATACAACACCAACAAATACACCAAGAGATCACGAATATATTCACATTTACAATAGCATCTACAATATAAACTTCAAATACCTAATGAAAGAAATAAGAAAGAAGCTAGAAAGTGAAAAGGTTTAAAATATTTATGCACTGGTAGAATTAATATAGTGAGACTGTCATCCTACCAAAAGTGATTTAAAGCTCAGTGCAATGTTAAAATAAATACCCCCCAAAATTAGTCAAAGAAATAGAAAAATTCTACAAAATCATACGGAAATAAAAATAACATCAGAAACCAAAGTAATTCTGAGAAAATAGTGGGGAAATTACTAATAAAAAGTTAAAGACAAGTCTTGCACCCAAATCCTGTTGGGAAGAGAGCTGCACTTTCAGAAGTACAGACAATCCTGAGAACTCAGGGGAGACCGCCACTTCTGCTCACATTCCTGGCCCAAGAGGACCCTGCCTAGTGCCCTCTGGATACTGGAATATAGGAGCAGTCAATGGCAGGAACCTTCTGGTTTCTGCCTGCACCCAGAAGTGAACTGAACAGGTACCACAGCTCCCTGCACCCAGATCCCATGGAGCAGAGAGCTGGACTCTCAGAAGTGCAGATAATCCTGAGAGCTCAGAGGACACAACTACTTCTGCCCACATTCCCAATCCCATAAGGACCTGCCTAATGCCCTCTGTGCCCTCTGGACACAGGGACCTAGGAGTAGTCAGAGGCAGAACCCTTCTGGTTTCTGCCTGCCCTGAGAGCCAAAAGCCAGTCAGCAGGAGCACCTACACATTTGAGAACAGACAGAAGACCTACTCTTCTGCTCCAAGCGACCCACCTGGTAGCCTTAGGACACACAAAGTCAGGAGTAGCTCTCTGTTCCCAGATCTGGCTGAAAGAAAACAGGTCTACAGGAGTACTGACACACAGGCTAAAAGGAAGGTCAAGTCACTGTCAGAGACAGAAAGACAAGCTAACACCAGAGAAAACCTGATGGCAAGAGACAAGCACAGGAACCTAAGCAACAGAAACCAAGACTAGTTGGCATCATCAGAAACCAGTTCTCCCACCAAAACAAGATTTAGATTCAAAATCACATCTCAGGATGATGATAGAGGACTTTGAGAAGGACATAACTTCCTTAAAGAAATACGGGCCAACACGGTTGAACAAATAGAAGCCCTTAAAGAGGAAACAGAAAATCCCTTAAAGAATTATAGGAAAACACAACCAAACAGGTGAAGGAATTGAACATAACCATCCAGGTTTCAAAAATGGAAATAGAAACAAAAAAGAAAGCACAAAGGGAGACAACCCTGGAGATAGAAAGTCTAGGAAAGAGATGAGGAGTCACAGATGCAAGCATCACTAACATAATACAAGAGCTAGAAGAGAGAATCTCAGGGGCAGAAGATACTATAGAAAACAGCAACATAACCATCAAAGATAATGTAAAATGCAAAAAGCTCCTCTAAAACATCTAGGAAATCTGGGGCACAATGAGAAGATCAAACCAAAGGATAATAGGTATAGAAGAGAGCAAAGATTCCTAACTTAAAGGGTCACTAAATTTCTTCAACAAAATTATAGAGGAAATCTTCCCTAACCTAAAGAAAGAGATGACCATAAACATCCAAGAAGCCTATAGAACTCCAAATGGATTGGACCAAAAAGGAATTAACTCTTGTCACATAATAGTCAAAATACCAAATGAACAAAACAATGAAAATGTATTAAAAGCAGTATGGGAAAAAGGCCGAGTAACATAAAAAGGTGAACCTATCAGAAATACAGCAGACTTCTCACCAGATTCTATGAATGCCAGAAGGTCCTGGGCAGATGTCATACAGACCCTAAGAGAACAGAAATGCCAGCCCAGGCTACTATATCCAGCAAAACTCTCAACTAACATAAATAGAGAAACCAAGATATTCAATGAGAAAACCAAATTTACACAATATCTTTCTACAAATCCAGCCCTACAAAGGAGAATAGATGGAAAACTCAAATACAAGGAGGGAAACTACTCCACAGAAAAAAGCAAAAAAGTAATCTCCTTGCAATAAAACCAAAAGAAGAGAGACACACAAACAGAATTCCAGTTTTAAATATGAAAAGAACAGGAAGCAACAATCCCTAGTCCTTAATATATCTCAACATCAATGGACTCAATTCCCCCCGAAAAAAGACATAGACTAACAGACTGGATATGTAAAGAGGACCCAGCACTTTGCTGCATGCAGGAAACACACCTCAGAGACAAAGACAGACACTACCTCAGGGTAAATGGCTGGAAAACAAATTTCCAAGCAAATGGCTGGAAGAAACAAGCTAGAGTTGCCATTCTAATATGAAATAAAATTGACTTTCAACCAAATGTCATCAAAAAAGATAAGGAAGGATATTTCATATTCATCAAAGGAATAATCCACCAAGATGAACTCTCAATCCTAAATATCTATGCTCCAAATGCAATGGCATCTACATTCATAAAAGAAACCTTATTAAAGCTCAAATCACATATTGTATCTCACAAAATAATAGTAGGAGATTTCAACACCCCATTCTCATCAATGGATAGATCATGGAAACAGAAACTAAACAGAGACATAGAGAAACTAACAGAAGTTATGAACCAAATGGATTTGACAGATATTTTTGAACATTTCATCGTAAAACAAATGGATATACCCCTTTCTCAACACCTCATGGTACATTCTACAAAATTGATCATATAATCAGTCACAAAGCAGGCCTCAACAGATACAAGAGGATTGAAATAATCTGACGTATCCTATCAGATGACCACGTGGTAAGGCTGGTCTTCAATAAAACAAAAGTGACAGAGAGCCCACATATACATGGAAGTTGAACAATGCTTTATACTGTGATAACTTGGTCAAGGAAGAAATAAAGAAAGAAATTAAAGACTTTTTAGAATTTAATGAAAATAAAGAAACAACATACCCAAACTTATGGGACACAATGAAAGCAGTGCTAAGAGGAAAACTCATAGTTCTGAGTGACTCCAAAAAGAAACAGGACATAACATACATTAGCAGCTTGGCAGCATGCCTAAAAGCTCTAGAACAAAAAGAAGCAAATACACCCAGGAGGAGTAGAAGGCAGGAAATAATCAGACTCAGGGCTGAAATCAACCAAGTAGGAACAAAAAAGGAGTATAAAATGCATCAACAAAACCAGAAGATGGTTCTTTGAGAAAATTACAAGATAGAGAAACCTTTAGCCAGACTAACCAGAGGCACAGAGAGCATATCCAAATTGACAAAATCAGAAATGAAAAGGAATTAACAAGGAATTCTGAGGAAATTAGAAAAATCATCACATCCTATTACAAAAGCCTATATTCAACAAAACTGGAAAATCTTGATGAAATGGAAAATTTTGTAGACAGATACCAGGTACCAAAGGAAATCAGGATCAGATAAACCATCGAAACTGGCCCATAACTCCCAAGAAATAGAAGCAGTTATTAAAAGTCCCTCAAATAAAAAGAGCCCAGGACCAGATGGGTTTAGTGCAGAATTCTACCAGACTTTCATACAAGAAAATACTGTCAAACTATTTCACAAAATACAAACTAAAGGAATACTACCCAATTCTTTCTATGAAGCCACAATTATGCTTATACCTAAACCCTTCAGGTATAAAAAGAACTTCAGACCAATTTCCTTATGAAGATCAATGCAATAATAATAAAATTCTCGCAAACAAAATCCAAGAACACATCAAAAAGATCATCCATCATGATCAAGTAGGCTTCATCCCAGAGATACTGGAATGGTTCAATATACCGAAATCCATCAACATAATCCACTATGTAAACAAACTCAAAGAAAAAGAAAACACATGATCATTCCATTAGTTAGTGAGAAATCACTTGACAAAATTCAACACCTCTTCATGAGAAATCTTGGAAAGATCAGGAAATCAAGATCCATACCTAAACATAGTAAAAGCAACATACAGCAAACCAGTAGCCAACATTAAATTAAATGGAGAAAAACTTGAAGCAATCCCATTAAACTCAGGGACTAGGCAGGGCCGCCCACTCTCTTGCTACTTATTCAATATAGTACTTGAAGTTCTATTCAGAGCAATCAGACAACACAATGAAGTCAAAGGGATACAAATTTCAAAGGAAGAAGTCAAAATATCACCATTTTCAGATGATATGACAGTATACTTAAGTGACCTCAAAAGTTCCACCAGAGAACTACTAAGCCTGATAAACAACTTCAGCAAAGTGGCTGGATATAAAATTAACTCAATGAAAAATCTTCCTCTACTCAAAGTATAATCAGGCTGAGAAAGAAATTAGGGAAATGGCACACTTTACAACAGTCATAAATACCATAAAATACCTCGATGTAACTCTAAAAAGGAAGTGAAAAACCCATATGACAAGAACTTCAAGTCTCTGAAGGAAGAAATTGAAGAAAATTTCAGAAGATGGAAAAATCTCCCATGCTCATGGATTGTCAGGATTAATATAGTAAAAATGGCTATTTTGTCAAAAGCAATCTACAGATTCAATGTAATCCCTATCAAAATTCCAACTCAGTTCTTCACAGAATTAGAGGGAACAATTTGCAAATTCATTTGGAATAACAAAAAGCCCAGGATAGTGAAAACTATCCTCAAGAATAAAAGAAGTGCTACGGGAACCACCATCCCTGACCTCAAGCAGTATTACAGAGCAATAGTCATAAAAGCTGTATGGTATTAGTATAGAGACAGGTAGGTAGATCAGTGGAATAGTTCAAAGACACAGAAATGAACCCACACACCTATGGTCACTTGATCTTTGACAAAGGAGTCAAAAACCATCCAATGGAAAAAGGATAGCATTTTCAACAAATGGTGCTTTTTCAACTGAAGTCAGCATGTAGAAGAATGCAAATCAACCCATTATTATCACCTTGTACAAAGCTTAAGTTCAAGTGGATCAAGGACCTCCACATTCACCCAGATACACACAAACTAATAGAAGAAAAAGTGGGGAAGAACCTCAAAGACATTTTGGGCAGTGGGACAAATTTTCTGAACAGAACACCAATGGTTTATGCTCTAAGATTAAGAATTAACAAATGGTACCTCATAAAACTGCAGAGTTTCTGTAAGGCAAAGGTCACTGATATTAGGACAAAACGGCAACCAACAGATTGCAAAAAGATCTTTAGCAGTCCTTTATCCAATAGAGGGCTAATATCCAAAATATACAAGACTCAAGAAGTTAGACTCCAGAGAGACAAATAACCGTATAAAAATGGGGTCCAGAGCTAAACAAAGAATTCTCAGCTGAGGAATATTGAATGGCTGAGAAGTACCTAAAGAAATGTTCAACATCCTTAGTCATCAGGGAAATGCAAATCAAAACAAACCTGAGATTCCACCTCATGCCAGTCAAAAACTCAGGTGACAATATATGCTAGTGAGGATGTAGAACAGAGGAACATTTCTCTATTTTTTGTGGGATTGCAAACTGCTACAATCACTCTTGAAATCAGTTTGGAGGTTCCTCAAAAAATTGGACATTGCATTACCTGAGGACCCAGCTATACCTCTCCTGGGCATATACCCAAAAGATGCTCTAACATAGAACAAGGATGTATACTCCACTCTGTTCATAGCAGCCTTATTTATACTAGCCAGAAGCTGTAAAAAACCAAGATGCCCTTCAACAGAGGAAATGATACAGAAAATATCATATATCTACATATTGGTATACTACTCACCTATCAAAAACAATGAGTTCATGAAATTCATAGGCAAATGGATGGAACTTGAAAATATCATCCTGCATGAGGTAACCCAGTCACAGAAAAACACACATGGTTTACACTCACTGATAAGTGAATATTAGCCCAAAAGCTCAAATTACCCAAGATACAATATACAGATCACATGAACCTCAAGAAGAAGGATTACCAAAGTGCAGATGCTTCAGTTTTTCTTAAAAGGGGGAACAAAAATATTCATAGGGGGGATATGGAGACAAATGTTGCAGCAGAGACGGAAGGAATGGCCATATGGAGCCTGCCCCATGTGGGGATACAGCATGTGTATGTATATGTATATGTATATGTATAGGTATAGGTATAGGTATAGGTATAGGTATAGGTATAGGTATAGGTATAGGTATAGGTATAGGTATAGGTATATATGTCTCTAACTATTTATAGCCACCAAAACTAGGTTGTTATCTATGAAATCAAGAAGTACATGATGACAGGTCCCTGATACATCTGTCTCCTGAGAGGCTCAAGAAGAGCGTGACAAATACAGAGGTGGATGCTTGCATTCAACCATTGAACTTAAAATGGGATCCACATTGGAGGAGTTAGAGAAAGGATTAATGGAGCTGAAGGGGCTTGCAACCCCATAAGAAGAACAAAACCAACCAACCATTGCTCTCAGGGATTAAACTCTATCTAAAGAGTACACATGGACATATCTATGGCTCCAGCTGCATATGTAGCAGAGGATGGCCTTGTGGGCACCAGTGGAAGGAGAAGTCCTTCTTTCTGCCAAGGCAGGACCCCCAATGCAGGGGAATGTCACGGGCAGTGGAATGGGGGTGGTTGGGGAAGGGAAATAATACCCTTATTGAAGAAATGGAGGAGACTGGATAGAAAGCTTTGGGTCAGGGAACTGGGAAAGGGAATAACATTCAAAATGTAAGTAAAAAATATCCAATTTTTTAGGAAAAAATAACTTCCAAGACACATTATACAGCTAAAGTAACACTACTATTTTAAAAATTCAGTATCAACAGAGACACAGAGAAACTAACAGAAGTTATGAACCAAATGGACCTAACAGATATCTACAGAACGTTTCATCCTAAAACAAAAGACTATACCTTCTCAGCACCTCATGATACCTTTCCCAAAATTGACCATATAATCAGTCACAAAACAGGCCTCAACAGATACAAGAAGATTGAAATAATCCCATACATCTTATCAAATTACCACAGACTAAGATTGGTCTCCAGTAACAACAAAAATGAAAGAAAGCTTGCATAAACATGGAAGCTGAACAACGTTCTGCTCAATGACAACTTGTTCAAGGAAGAAATAAAGAAATTGAAGACTTTTTAGAATTTAATGAAAATGAAGACACAAAATACCTAAATTTATGGGACACAATAAAACAGTGCTAAGAGGAAAACACGTAGCTCTGAGTGCCTCCAAAAGAAACTGGAGAGAGCATACATTTGCAGCTTGACTGTACACCTAAAAGCTCTAGAACAAAAAGAAGCAAATAAACCCAAGAGTAGTAGAAGGCAGAAAATAAGCAAACTCAGGGCTGAAATCAACCAAGTAGAAACAAAAAGGACTATGCAAAGAATCAACAAAATCAGGATCTGGTTCTTTGAGAAATTCAACCAGATAGATAAACCCTTAGCCAGACTTATCAGAGCGCACACAGATAGTGTCCATATTAACAAAATCAGAAATGAAAAGGGAGGCATAACAACAGAAATTGAGGAAATTCAAAAAATCGTCAGATCTTACTACAAAAGACTATATCAACAAAACTAGAAAATCTTGATGAAATGGACAATTTTCTAGACAGAAGCCAGGTATCAAAGTTAAATCAGGATCAGATAAACCATCTAAACAGGCCTATAACTGTTAACGTAATAGAAGCAGCCATTAAAAGTCTCCCAATGAATAAAAGCCCTGGACCATGGGTTTAGTACAGAATTTTATCAGCCCTTCATACAAGACCTAATATCAATACTGTCTAAATTATCCCACAAAATAGAAACAGAAGTTGCTCTTCGCAATTCCTGCTATGAAGCCATGATTATGCTTATACCGAAAGCACACAAAGAACCAAAAAAGAAAGAGAACTTAAGGCCATTTTTCCTTATGAGTGTTGAGGCAAAAATACTAAAAAAAATTTTTCACGAATGAATCTAAGAATTTTTCAAAACGATCATCCATCATGATCAAGTAGGCTTCCTCCCAGTGATACAAGGATGGTTCAATATACATCAACCTAATCTTCTATATAAACAAACACAGAAAAAATCACATGAACATCTCATTATATGCTGAGAGTGCATTTGACAAAATTCAACATCTGTTCATCTTAAAAGACTTGGAAAGATCAGGAATTCAAGGCCCATGCCTATACACAGTAAATCAGTATGCAGCAAACCAGTAGCCAGCATTAAAGTAAATGGAGAGAAACTTGAAGCAATCACCCTAAAATCAGGGACTGGACAAGGCTCCCCACTCTTTTCCTACTTATTCAATACAGGACTTGAAGTCCTAGACAGAACAATCAGACAACAAAAGGAGGTCATAGGGATACAAATTAGAAAGGAAGAAGTCAAACTGTCACTATTTGAAAATGATATGATAGTATACTTAAGTGAAACCAAAAGTTCCACCAGAGAGTTGTAAGCCTGATTAACAACTTCAGCAAAGAGGCTGTGTATAAAATTAACTCAAACAAATCAGTAGTCTTCCTCTAATCAAAGGATAAACAGGCTGAGAAAGAAATTAGGGAATTGATACCTTCAAAATAGACCCCATATGAACAACAATGCCAACCAACCAGAGCTTCCAGGGACTAAGCCACTACCTAAAGACTATACATGGACTGTCCCTGGGCTCCAACCTCATAGGTAGCAATGAATAGCCTAGTAAGAGCACCAGTGGAAGGGGAAGCCCTTGGTCTGCCAAGACTGAACCCCCAGTGAACGTGATTGATGGGGAGAGGGTAGTAATGGGAGGAGGATGGGGAGGGAAACACCCATAGAGAAGGGGAGGGTGAGGGGCTAGGAGGATGTTGGCCCAGAAACTGGGAAAGGGAATAACAATCGAAATGTAATAAGAAATACCCAAGTTAATAAAGAAGAAGAAAAATCTATAAAAAAATAGGCACAAATAATAAAAAATACTTTGGTGTGACTCTAACCAAGCAAGTGAAAGATCTGTATGACAGGAACTTCAAGTCTCTGAAGAAAGAAATTGAAGAAGGTCTCAGAAGATGGAAAGATCTCCCATGCTCATGGATTGGCAGGATTAATATTGTAAAAATGGCCATCGTTCCAAGCACAATCTACAGATTCAATGTAATCCCCATCAAAATTCCAACTCAATTTTTCATAGAGTTTGAAAGAGCAATTTGCAAATTCATTTGGAAAAGCAAAAGACTCAGGATAGCAAAAATTATCTTCTACAATAAAATCACTTCTGGGGGAATCACTCTCCTTGACCTCTAGCTGTATTACAGAGCAATAGTGATAAAAATTGTATGGTCCTGTCCCAGGTTGCTCCTCAGTTCCTGTGTCCAGAGGTCTCGAGGTGACCTCTTCCTCTTGGGCCAGGATTGTGAGCAGAAGTGGTTGTCTCCCCTGAACTTTCAGGATTGTCTGCACTTCTGAGGTGGACAGCTCTCTCTCCCCCATGTGGTTTGTGTACAGAGAGCTGTGGGACTGGGTCAAATCTGGGTGCAGATGGAAACTGGAAGCAGCACTCTGATTTATAATACCCAGCATCTCAAAAGAACCAGGATATCTTTCAACAGAGGAATGGATACAGAGAATGTGGTACATTTACACAATGGCGTACTACTCAGCTATTAAAAACAATGACTTCATGAAATTCAAAGCAAATGTATGGAAATAGAAAATATCATCCTGAGTGAGGTAACTCAATTACAAAAAAAAACAAAAAACCCACACACATGGTATGCACTCACTTATAAGTGGATATTAGCCCAAAAGCTTGGTGTACCCAAGATACAATCTATAGCCTATACGAAGCTCAAGAAGAAGGACCACTAAACTGCAGATGCTTTAGTCCTTCTGAGAAGGTGGAAGAAAAATATTCTTGGAGGAGACACGGAGATGAAGTGTGGAGCAGAGACTAAAGGAATGGCCATTCAGAGCCTGTCCCACCTGGGGATACAGCCCATGTACATACAATCACCAAATTCAAACAATATTGAGATGTCAAGAAGTGCATGCTGACAGGAGCCTGATATAGCTGTCTTGTGAGAGGCTCTTCCAGAGCATGACAAAGACAGAGGTGAACACTCACAGCTAACCATTGAACATAGGATGGGGTCCCCATTGGAGGAGTTAGAGAAGGGATTATTGGAGTTGAAGGGGTTTGCAACCCCATAAGAACAACAATAACAACCAACCAGTGCTCTCAGGGATTAAACCCCTATACAAAGAGTAAACATGGACAGTCCATGGCTCCAGCTGCATATGTAGCAGAGGATGGCCTTATTGGGCACCAGTGGAAGGAGAAGCCCTTGGTAATGCCAAGTCTCACCTTGCCCTGCCCCCCACTCAGTGTAGGGGAATGTCAGGACAGGGAGGCAGGAAGGAGTGTGTGGATGGCTGGTGGAATACCCTCATAGACAAAGGGGGGTGGTGGTGGAATAGGCATTTATTGAAGAGAAACCAGGAAAGGGGGATACTTAAAATGTACATACAAAATACCCAATAAAAATTCAATATAATAGAATAAAAAGAGACATGTTGATGAATGAAACAGAAGACCCAAACATGAGTACTTGAAAATATATCCATCTGATATTTGATGAAAAGATAAAACCATACACTAAAGAAGAATAGTGTCTTCAGCAAATGATGCTAGGAAACTGAATATCCACATGTACAAAAATGAAAGTAAACCTCTATATATCATCCTGTATAAAAACTAGACTCAAGTGGATCAAAGACCTCAATGTGAATCCTGAAATATTGAAACTGTTTGAGCAGTATCATGCAGGATTTACATGGAAAAAATAATTTTCTGAAAGCTCAATAGGACATTTACCCAGGAATTAATTATTTACCTGGGAATTATGATATCAAAAAACTAAAAACTTCTCTACAGCTAAGGAAACAGTACATTGAGTAAAATAGAAACCCGCAGAATGGGATATAATCTTTGCTACTTATTCTTCTGAAAGAAAGTTAATATCCAAGCTATATAAAGAACTCAGAAAGAACAGTCAAAGGAAACATGAGCTAGGAATTAACAAATGAGCTAAAAAATCTAAACAGAATTTTCAACTCAGGAAACAAACACAACACAGATCAGTTAAAAAAAATGTTCAGTATCTCTGCAATTAGGGAAGTGCACATTGAAACAGACTTGAGATTTCATCTTGCCCCAGTCAGAATGGCTAAGACAACAGATCAACTAGCAAATGTTGAGGAGCTTGTGGGAAGAGGGAACCCTCATTCATTGTTATTCAGAATGAAAATTGGTGCAACCATCCTAGAAATCAATATGGTGATTTCACAAAAATCTTAAAAAATTAAATACAGTATATGATCCATATATACCACTCCTTGGCTTATGCCCAAAGGAAGGAACATGCTACTTCACAATATACTTGTCAGCCATGGTCAGTACACATGGTCATTCACACTAGCTAGACAGTGAAAACCACCTAAGTGTCATGCAACACATGAAAAGATAATGAAATATAGCAATATACACAATAATATTCCAATTAGCCTTAACAAAAACATTAGATCATGAAGTTTTAGGTAAATGGGTAGAACTAGAAAATATTATATTGAATGATGTAACGCAAAATGAGGTAAACCAGACATGTTACATTTCTCTCATCTGTAGTTCTGTCAGATGGGAGTCTACACTTCTTCATGTGTCAGCATGCAACAAGTAACCACAGAAACAAAGAAACTATAAAGGGGCTATTGGGATAAGGGGATTAGGGGTTATGAGAGGAATAGCAAAAGACAGTGATGTGAGGTGAAAACGGAAAAATGAGGGAGGAGAATCCAGCTTCTGGGTACAAAGGAAGGTCAATACAGAAGATGGGGATGAATGACAAATAACATCAAGGTTGTTTGAAAAAGTCTCAAGGAAACATTATTTCATATATATCTAAAATTATAAGCATATAAGTGTATAAGTGTATGAAGCATACAAGTACATGAAGATGCTTAAATTAAAATATGGCACTAGATCTGGCAGTGTGTCCCCTAAGAACCACTGACTAAGAAAAACTTAGTTCCAATACCGGGGACAAGGAATATCCTTTAGAAAAGTTCATCAAGGTAGTCCTTGTAGTAACAGCAAGAGTGTAGTAACTCCTAAAACAATGTAGACTCTGACAGTTGCCTTCAGTTGCCTGTTAGTGAAGATATGTCCCTATTGCAGAAGATACCACACACTTAAGATAGAGGTGTCAGTTGATACAAACTGGATATAATCTGGAAGATTCTTACTGCAGTCTACCTTCCATGGTATCAAAAAATACTAAGTAAGCTGCCAAGGGAGGGAAGTAATTAACAATACTACTCACCTGTGGCACACATGGACCACAACAATGACCAGCATGACAAGATGTCCATAAAGGTACAGGGATTGACACATGTTGGTGATTGAAGATGATGAAAACCCTGCCTGGCACTAGAAGCACAGCCACCTTCCTAGGTGTTGTGTGACAGGACTTTTCCTCATTAGATGCTACACACATGTTTTCTCATACGCTGGAGAGGGAGTCTAAAATAGACCAAAGTATGATGCCACCAAAGTCCAACTTGGTCAACTAATGTTTTATTGGGGTTTCTCATAGGAGTATGGTTGGTAGGTTACTTACAGGAACAGAAATGACTCAAAGTTGCATCACCACCCCAGCGTGAATGACAACTCACAAAAGCTGTGAACCTAAAGCATAGTACGAAGCTTACAGGCCATTCAACAATGTGGAGAATGTCCTTTCCAAGTGATTGAGTGATTCTCTGGGTCTAAGCATCTTCTGGGCAGTTCTGCTGCTTTCCTCTTTCAGCAGCTGGTCTGATCTCAGTCTTCTTTGTATCCTGACTTGTTTGGTAGTGACACATAGGAACTTTATTGCTACTCTGGGAGAGAGGGAATCTGGCTACCCTAAAGAATATGGTCCCTTTCTGGGTCTTTCTATTTTGAGTTGTTTACTTTTTTGCTTGAGGCGCTTCCCTGCATATCACAATGTTTATAAGTTAGAGGAAACTGTTACACAGTACTAGGGCAAGTGAAGTGATGGATTGTAGAAGAGAATCTACGATCACTACCTTGTTACACCAGCATAATTTCTAACTACATTCTAAATCATATCCTTATATTCACATATAATTATAATTATTACCTTCGTCAAAGAAGCTGTTTTTTTTAAAGCAAATCACACAGATAACAACTGTATCCAATATCACAAAGATCAACTAATTGTACAAAGCCTAGTCCCAGTGTATACAACTATCCAATATCTCCTTATCTATGACTCATAGAGCATCACAGTTGAGATTGAAGAAAGATTTCAAGAGCTAGAAAAACAAGAAGTCGGCTTTGAAGCAGTCTTTTATTATAACAGCTGCTAAACAAAATCTGAACTTAGCAATATCGAAAGACATGCTAATGAGGTAGGGAAAAAGAAATCTGATAGGGTCTCATTCCTGTGAAAGTAACTACAGCCACTTAATGAATGCTGAGGGAAGGCGTCTTTCTCAGGGGTGAGCTAAATAATTGGCTGTCCAGAACAAAGTGGTCAGCCTTGAAGCCCTATATATAGAAACAAGAAAAGAAGACCCGGCAAGTTATTTTTTTTCTTTCTTTTTTTCTTTCTTTTTTCTGGAGCTGGGGACCAAACCCAGGGCCTTGTACTTGCTAGGCAAGCACTCTACCACTGAGCTAAACCCCCAACCCCCTGGCAAGTTATATTTAGATACTTTGGCATTCACAAACATACATATATATGTTATAATAATTGAGGAAGACGAGCTATTAATTTGAGAGTTGGAAGGCAGGGGAGAACTTACAAGGAGGAAACTTGGGAGGGGCTAGAGGAGAAAGGGAAGAGGGAAAGTGATATAATTATATTTTAATTAAAATGTATAATTAAAATAAAATGTAAGAAAAAAACTCTTATGCTTTAAAAGTGCAGCCAAAAAAGTGAAATAAAACTGAGGAGAATCAGCAACAGGACATGATGAAATATTTGCAAGTACATCAGATAAAACTGTTTGAGCATTATTTAAAGGAGTCTTCAAGTTAGATAATAAAAACAACAAGTAGTCCACTTTAAGAAAAAAAAACAAAAATACTTATCTTCTATATTACGTTTATCTGTGACAGGGAGAAATGTTTCAAGGTATACAATAGAAGAAAGAGAAAGGTGCTTACGTAGACTGACCTGCTTTTCACGAGCCAAAAATGTGCTGAGAAAAGCACATGGCAGGAACAAGGGTGGCAGAGACTTTCTCTTCCTATTCATTATTCAGAAACTTTTCTTGCTCAGGGAAATCACTTGGCAATCAACTATGATTCTGTTTCAAAGTTGTAGCTTTCTCAGTCTTCCTGTGTAACTTATCAAATCCACTGCTTTGATACTTCAAGTCCTTACATTTCATAATATCTTCTCCAGCCCATGTAACATGTACCATTGAGTGAACATATTGCCTTATTCATCAAGGCTACTGTAATTAGTAACACTGGCAGTGGAGTTTTGGCAGGAAAATTGATTTCCAGCCTTTCACTCTGAGGTAGTGTCTGTCTTTGTCTCTGAGGTGTGTTTCCTGTAGGCAGCAGAATGCAGGGTCCTTGTTGTGTATCCAGTTTGTTAATCTATGTCTTTTTACTGGGGAGTTGAGGCCATTGATGTTGAGAGATATTAAGGAATAGTGATTATTGCTTCCTGTTATATTCATATTTGGATATGAGGTTATGTTTGTGTGCTTTTCTTCTCTTTGTTTTGTTGCGAAGACGATTAGTTTCTTGCTTCTTCTAGGGTATAGCTTGCCTCCTTATGTTGGGCTTTACCCTTTATTATCCTTTGTAGTGCTGGATTTGTAGAAAGATACTGTGTAAATTTGGTTTTGTCATGGAATATCTTGGTTTCTCCATCTATATTAATTGAGAGTTTTGCAGGATACAGTAACCTGGGCTGGCATTTGTGTTCTCTTAGGGTCTGTATGACATCAGTCCAGGATCTTCTCGCTCTCATAGTCTCTGGCGAAAAGTCTGGTGTGATTCTGATAGGTCTGCCTTTATATGTTACTTGACCTTTTTCCCTTACTGCTTTTAATATTCTTTCTCTGTTTTGTGCGTTTGGTGTTTTGACTATTATGTGACGGGAGGAGTTTCTTTTCTGGTCCAATCTATTTGGAGTTCTGTAGGCTTCTTGTATGTTTATGGGTATCTCTTTCTTTAGGTTGGGGAAGTTTTCTTCTATGATTTTGTTGAAGATATTTACTGGTCCTTTGAGCTGGGAGTCTTCACTCTCTTCTATACCTATTATCCTTAGGTTTGATCTTCTCATTGAGTCCTGGATTTCCTGTATGTTTTGGCCCAGTAGCTTTTACCGCTTTACATTATCTTTGACAGTTGAGTTGATGATTTCTATGGAATCTTCTGCTCCTGAGATTCTCTCTTCCATCTCTTGTATTCTGTTGGTGAAGCTTGTATCTACAGCTCCTTGTCTCTTCTTTTGGTTTTCTATATCCAGGGTTGTTTCCATGTGTTCTTTCTCGATTGCTTCTATTTCCATTTTTAATTCCTTCAACTGTTTGATTGTGTTTTCCTGGAATTCTTTCAGGGATTTTTGTGACTCCTCTCTATGGGTTTCTACTTGTTTATTTATGTTTTCCTGGAATTCTTTCAGGGATTTTTGCGATTCCTCTCTGTAGGCTTCTACTTGTTTATTAATGTTTTCCTGTGTTTCTCTAAGGGAGTTCTTCACATCTTTCTTGAAGTCCTCCAGCATCATGATCAAATATGATTTTGAAACTAGATCTTGCTTTTCTGGTGTGTTTGGATATTCTGTGTTTGCTTTGGTGGGAGAATTGGGCTCCGATGATGCCATGTAGTCTTGGTTTCTGTTGCTTGGGTTCCAGTGCTTGCCTCTCGCCATCAGATTATCTCTAGTGTTACTTTGTTCTGCTATTTCTGACAGTGGCTAGACTGTCCTATAAGCCCGTGTGTCAGGAGTGCTGTAGACTTGTTTTCGTGTTTTCTTTCAGCCAGTTATGGGGACAGAGTGTTCTGCTTTCGGGCGTGTAGTTTTTCCTCTCTACAGGTCTTCAGCTGTTCCTGTGGGCCTGTGTCTTGAGTTCACCAGGCAGGTCGCTTGCAGAAGAAAAGTTGTTCTTACCTGTGGTCCCGAGGCTCAAGTTTGCTTGTGGGGTGTGGCTTATGAGCTCTCCGGGGCGGCCGCAACCAGGAAGATCTGTGCTGCCCTTTCCAGGAGCTTCCGTGCACCAGGGTTCCAGATGGCGTTTGGTGTTTTCCTCTGGAATCAGTAATGTGTGCAGAGTGCAGTCTCTTCTGGTTTCCCAGGCATGTCTGCCTCTCTGAAGGTTTAGCTCTCCCTCCCATGGGATTTGGGTGCAGAGAACTGTTTATCTGGTCGGTCCCTTCAGGTTCTGGGGGTGTCTCAGACACAGGGGACCCGCTGCTGCTGAGCCCTTATCCAAGGGAACTCAGAGGCCATATACAGTTTCCTCTTGAGCCAGGGATGTGGGCAGGGGTGGGCAGTGTTGGTGGTCTCTTCCGCTCTTCAGTCTCAGGAGTGCCCTCCTGTCCAGGTGGTGAGGGCTCTCTCCCACGGGGTTTGGGAGCAGAGACCTGCTGTGGGCAGGGATCCGCAGGTTTGGGACTCCCACTAAATACCGGAAGTGTACGGTCCTAGAGGAATTTTGCCTCTGTGTGTCTTGAGTTCACCAGGCAGGTCACTTGCAGCAGAAAAGTTGGCCTTACCTGTGGTCCCGAGGCTCAAGTTTGCTCGTGGGGTATTGCTTATGAGCTCTCCGTGGCGGCCGCAACCAGAAAGATCTGTGCCACACTTTTTGACCCATTTTTTTCTTCTTGTACAAAGCTCAATTCCAAGTGGATCAAAGATCTCCTCATAAAACCATATTCACTGAAACTAATAGAAGAAAAATGGGGAAGAGTCTTGAACACATCGGCACAGGGGAAAGTTTCCTGAACAAAACACCAATGGCTTATGTCTAAGATCAAGAATTGACAAATGGGACCTCATAAAAATGCAAAGCTTCTGTAAGGCAAAGGACACTGTGGTTAGGACAAAAATGGCAACCAACAGATTGAGAAAAAGATCTTTACCAATCCTATATCTAATAGAAGGCTACTATCTAATATATACAAAGAACTCTTCAAAGTCTTTAGAGAACCAAATAATCTTATTAAAAAAATGGGGTCTAGAACTAAACAAAGAATTCTCAGTTGAGGAATACTGAATGGCTGAAAATCACCTAAAAAAATTTCAGCATCCTTAGTTGTCAGGGAAATCAAAACAACCCTGAGATGGTGAGGATGTGGGGAAATAGGAACACTCCTCTATTGTTGGTGGGATTGCAAGCTGGTACTGAAAGGAAAATTATACGAATTTAAGGTTTAAAAATATTAAAACTAAAAGAGTAAGCCCCAAAAGCCATATACTCAGGGCTAAGCCCTGCTGCCAGGAATAACAGGCCATAAAGATAAAGAAAAGGAATGCAAGAGAACTACTTTGCTTATCACCCTGTGTGAGTAACTGTTCTTTGTTCTGCCCCTGTGATGTTTATTTAAGCCCCTACTTGTGCTTTCCAGCCATTGTGTCCTGCAGAGAGCACTCCAGGAAACCCGTGGCCCAAGCCTAACCAGAGGTGTTTCAAATACAGATGCTTCATCAATTCTGACAAACTTTAAAAAATAATGAGGACCTGAAGACCCTGATTTAGTAGCTCTCCTGATTTAGTAGCTCTGTTCCAGGAACCAGGGGGCCATAAATCCTTCTGGGTCCCCTTATCTCCTGGAGCCATAAACCAGTCCTGTGACTTGGGTGCAACCCCTTTGACATCCCCATCCCCTGGGCTCACAGCCTCTGCCTTTAAATGCTCTTTCTCCCAGCCTCTCAGGGGTCGACACCTCTGTCTCCTGCGGGATACCTGTCGGCCGGAGATCTCTGTAATATGTCTCCTTAATAAACCTCGCTTTTATTTATTACATCCAAAATGGTCTCTCTGTGTCTGGGGTCTGAGATTTCCCAAGACTTGAGTAAGGGTCTCTCTGCGTGGGATCTTTCGGTACAACCACTCGGAAGATGGGGTGGATAAGGGATAACATTTGAAATGCAAGTACGTAAAATATCCAAGAAAAATAAAATTAAAAGAAAACAAAACACCCCCCCCAAAATGTTAGTGACTATAAGATGCTTGATTTATACCAGTTTTAATAAAAAGGAAGAAAAAGAAGAAGGAGGAGGAGGAGGAGGAGGAGGAGGAGGAGGAGGAGGAGGAAGAGGTGGAGGAGAAGAAAGAAAGAAAGAAAGAAAGAAAGAAAGAAAGAAAGAAAGAAAGGAAGGAAGGAAGAAAGAAAGAAAATCACCTACAAACTCGCATACTTGCAAATCTTTTAGAGGCATTGTGTTTTGTTTTGTTTTTAATTCAGAATTCCTCTTCCCAAATAACTCTAACTTGCTTAAAGTTGACAATAAAGTAGCCAGGATACCGCTGAGCCTTGAAAGAATTACAAAATTGAGACTGTACGTTTGAGATTGTGAAAGCAGCCAGTCACAAAAGAACCTGAGTGACTGTACTTGCAGGAAATGTGGAGAATTGACAAATCTATTTCCAGTTTTAAAGAGTCATAGATGAGTCATGTGGGGGATGGAAGGACTCAGAAGGTAGATGAAGACCACAGGATTTCTTTGAGAAGTGATGACAGTATTTTAACATGGAAGGAGGCAAAAACCTGTGAACATACTGAAAATCCCTCAACTAATACATTTTGATCATATTCTTTTCCTCCCCCAAATACTCCCAGATTATCTTCAAAGTACTTTTATTTCCTTGTCTTAAAAACAAAACAAAACCAAAATGTAAAAGTACAGATTCAATTAAGCAAAGTGAAGTCATTCTTAGGTTTCAAACCTGGGACAATGGCTGAGATGTCTATTTAACATATCAAAGCAGATGCTGCCTATTAGGATCTCCACACAACCCTCAATCTTAACTTGTTATAGAGTTCTAATGGGTGCAGACCCTGCTGTACCCTGAACTTTTCAGCCCAGAGGGCTCTTTATACCTTTGGGCCTCCTGCTGCAGTGCCTGTCTTGTCTGTCTCCCCCCCCCCACCCCCCGTGGACCCCCCCCCCGGTTCCCTGTTTACTCACATGGCAAAACTCAAGCTGGTCTTGTCCTCACTGAACTCTCCCATTTGTTCCTGCCTCTGACTATGCTCTTCTCAATATCTACAATAAATCTCCTCCAACATTTCATTCTCTCTCTCTCTCTCTCTCTCTCTCTCTCTCTCTCTCTCTCTCTCTCTCTGTCTCTCTGTCTCTCTCCCTCCTCTTAACCCTCCCTCCCCCCTCTTTTTTCTCTTTCTTTTTTTTATTCATCCATTTTGTATTGGGTCACTATTCTTGAAGATGAAGCCTGTCCTACAGAGTGATTGATACATCCAGTTTCACTCCACTGAAGAAAACTCATTTTCCCAGTTCTAGCAGTTACCAATTTCAAGTAGCTTCTAATTAGGGATGCTACTTTGGGTCTATTTCTCCCCTGTGCTAGGATTTTGGTCTGGCTTAACTTTGTCTTTTGCATGTAGTCAGGGTCATTCTCTTTGAGTGCTTGTGCACCTTCCCTATTGTCTGGAAAATACTTCTTTGTCGGACTCATCGACTATTTCAGTCTCTTTCTACCTCCTTTCCTTCATAGATCACTGAACCTTGAGAGGAGTTGTTTCACAGAGTCATCCTATTTGGGGCCAAATGCTCCAAATCTCTTACTCTTTGCACGTTGTCCACTTGTAGTGTCTCTTAACTACTGTCTACTGCAAGAAGCTTCTCTTGTGAGGGTTGAGTGATGCAGTTGTCTACATCATTAGGAGTCATCCTATTGCTGTGTTCACTTAGCAGAAAAATATAAAGTTTTCCCCTAGTAATCATGACCTATTTTACCTTGGGTTATTGATCATGAACAGTGCCAAATATGGCTTCTATTCTCTTGGAGCAGGCCATAAATTCTATCCAAGCGGTTGGTGATTAGCATAGCATATTAGACCAGAAAGTATACCTTGCATTGAGGTTGCTATTATAGCTCACAGAATTTTTAGTGTTCTTTGTATGTATGTCCAATGCTAGTATAGCTGGCTCTTTTGCTAGATCTATTTTCTGCTTTTTGAGAAATCTTCATATTGATTTCCATATTGGTAATTTTTTATCAGCAATGAATACATGTTCACCATTCCTCAAATCCTCACTAAGATCAGTTGTCATTTATTTTATTAATATTGGCTATTCTTAGGGGAGTGAGGGGAAATAGTTTTATACCCACTTTAAAATTGTTTTTTCCCCTCAATGGTCACTCTTTAGTTATAAATATAGTTTGGATGATAACCCTCTTTTAAACGTATAATCAATCAGTCAGGATATTTTTCTATTCTGCAGGCTGACATTTGAATAATGATGATCTTTGCTGTACAGAAAATTTTCAACTTCACTAGATTAAATTTATTAATAATTGGTTTTAATCACATTCCTGTTTAAAAACTATTTTCTTCTTTGATGAATTCAAGCTTCTCTCCCACTTAAACTTTTACCAAACTGAGGAAGATTTCAGCAGATGGAAAGATCTCCCATGCTCATGGATTGGCAGGATTAATATTGTAAAAATGGCCATTTTACCAAAAGCGAAAAACAGATTCAATGCAATCCCCATCAAAAGACCAATCCAATTCTTCAAAGAGTTAGACAGAACAATTTGCAAATTCATCTGGAATAACAAAAAAACCAGGATAGCTAAAACTATCCTCAACAATAAAAGGACTTCCCGGGGAATCAGTATCCCTGAACTCAAGCAGTATTACAGAGCAATAGTGATAAAAACTGCATGGTATTGGTACAGAGACAGACAGATAGTCCAGTGGAATAGAATTGAAGACCCAGAAATAAACTCACACACCTATGGTCACTTGATTTTTGACAAAGGAGCCAAAACTATCCAATGGAAAAAAGATAGCATTTTCAGCAAATGGTGCTGGTTCAACTGGAGGTCAGCATGTAGAAGAATGCAGATCGATCCATTCTTATCACCCTGTACAAAACTTAAGTCCAAGTGGATCAATGACCTCCACATCAAACCAGATACACTCAAACTAATAGAAGAAAAAGCAGGGAAGCTTCTCGAAGACATGGGCACTGGAGAAAATTTCCTGAACAAAACACCAATGGCTTATGCTCTAAGATCAATAATTGACAAATGGGATCTCATAAAACTGCAAAGCTTCTGTAAGGCAAAGGACACTGTGGTTAGGAAAAAACGGCAACCAACAGATTGGGAAAAGATCTTTACCAATCCTACAACAGATAGAGGCCTTATATCCAAAATATACAAAGAATTCAAGAAGTTAGACTGCAGGGAGACAAATAACCCTATTAAAAAATGGGGTTCAGAGCTAAACAAAGAATTCACAGCTGAGGAATGCCGAATGGCTGAGAAACACATGAAGAAATGTTCAACATCTTTAGTCATAAGGGAAATGCAAATCAAAACAACCCCGAGATTTCACCTCACACCAGTGAGAATGGCTAAGACCAAGAACTCAGGTGACAGCAGATGTTGGCGAGGATGTGGATAAAGAGGAACACTCCTCCATTGTTGGTGGGATTGCAGACTGGTACAACCATTCTGGAAATCAGTCTGGACGTTCCTTAGAAAATTGGACATTGAACTACCTGAGGACCCAGCTATACCTCTCTTCGGCATACACCCAAAAGATGCCCCAACATATAACAAAGACACGTGCTCCACTATGTTCATAGCAGCCTTATTTATAATAGCCAGAAGTTGGAAAGAACCCAGATGCCCTTCAACAGATGAATGGATACAGAAAATGTGGTACATCTACACAATGGAATATTACTCAGCTATCAAAAACAATGACTTTATGAAATTCATAGGCAAATGGATTTAACTGGAAAATATCATCCTGAGTGAGCGAACCCAATCACAGAAAAACACACATGGTACGCACTCATTGATAAGTGGCTATTAGCCCAAATGCTTGAATTACCCTAGATGTACAGAACACATGAATCTCAAGAAGGATGACCAAAATGCGAATGCTTCACTCCTTCTTCAAAAGGGAACAAGAATACCCTTGGGAGGGAATAGGGAGGCAAAGTTTAGAACAGAGGCAGAAGGAACACCCATTCAGAGCCTGCCCTACATGTGGTCCATACATATACAGCCACCAAACTAGATAAGATGGATGAAGCAAAGAAGTGTAGGCAGACAGGAACCGGATGTAGATTTCTCCCGAGATACACAGCCAGAATACAGTAAATACATAGGCGAATGCCATCTTAAACCACTGAACTGAGAACGGGACCCCGGTTGAAGGAATCATAGAAAGAACTGAAAGAGCTTGAAGGGTATTCAGACCCCATATGAAAAACAATGCCAACCAACAAGAGCTTCCAGGGACTAAACGAGTACTCAAAGACTATTCGTGGACTGACCTTGGGCTCCAACCTCATAGCTAGAAATGAATAGCCTAGTAAGAACACCAGTGGAAGGGGAAGCTCTTGGTCCTGCCAAGACTGAACCACCAGCGAACTGGATGGTAGGGGGGATGGTGGTAATGGGGGGAGGATGGGGAGGGGAAGAACCATAAGAAGGGGAGGGTAAGGAGTTAGGGGGATGTTGGCCCAGAAACCGGGAAAGGGGATAACAGTCAAATTGTAAATAAGAAATACCCAAGTTAATAAAGATGAAATATATATATATATATATATATATATATATATATATATACACATATACATAAAATGAAAAGAAAAAAGAAATTCACGCATTTTTTACATTTTCCAGTTTAGTGTAATAAAGTTTTTTAAACTATTTCTTTATGATTCTCTGAATTTCCTCAGTGTCTGTTGTAATGGCCCCCTTTCACATCTCTAATTTTCCTAATTTTGATTCTCTTTCTTTTTTTTTTTTTGTTTTCTTTTTTTTTGTATTAACTTGAGTATTTCTTATATACATTTCGAGTGTTATTCCCTTTCCCGGTTTCCGGGCAAACATCCCCTCCCCCCTCCCCTTCCTTATGGGTGTTCCCCTCCCAACCCTCCCCCCATTGCCGCCCTCCCCCCATAGACTAGTTCACTGGGGGTTCAGTCTTAGCAGGACCCAGGGCTTCCCCTTCCACTGGTGCTCTTACTAGGATATTCATTGCTACCTATGGGGTCAGAGTCCAGGGTCAGTCCATGTATAGTCTTTAGGTAGTGGCTTAGTCCCTGGAAGCTCTGATTGCTTGGCATTGTTGTACTTTTGGGGTCTCGAGCCCCTTCAGGCTCTTCCAGTTCTTTCTCTGATTCCTTCAATAGGGGACCTATTCTCAGTTCAGTGGTTTGCTGCTGGCATTCGCCTCTGTATTTGCTGTATTCTGGCTGTGTCTCTCAGGAGCGATCTATATCCGGCTCCTGTCGGTCTGCACTTCTTTGCTTCATCCATCTTGTCTAATGGTTGTACCAGTCTGCAATCCCACCAACAATGGAGGAGTGTTCCTCTTTCTCCGCATCCTCGCCAGCATCTGCTGTAACCTGAGTTTTTGATCTTAGCCATTCTCACTGGTGTGAGGTGAAATCAAGTTTCTCTCCATTTAGTTTAATGTTAGCAACTGGTTTGCTGTATATGGCTGTTACTATGTTTAGGTATGGGCCTTGAATTCCTATTCTTTCCAGGACTTTTGTCATGAAGGGGTGTTGAATTTTGTCAAATGCTTTTTCAGCATCTAATGAAATGATCATGTGGTTTTGTTCTTTCAGTTTGTTTATATAATGGATCACGTTGATGGTTTTCCGTATATTAAACCATCCCTGCATGCCTGGGATGAAGCCTACTTGATCATGGTGGATGATTGTTTTGATGTGCTCTTGAATTCGGTTTGCCAGAATTTTATTGAGTATTTTTGCGTCGATATTCTTATGGGAAATTGGTCTGAAGTTCTCTTTCTTTGTTGGGTCTTTGTGTGGTTTAGGTATAAGAGTAATTGTGGCTTCATGGAAGGAATTTGGGAGTGATCCATCTGTTTCAATTTTGTGGAATAGTTTGGATAATATTGGTATGAGGTCTTCTATGAAGGTTTGATAGAATTCTGCCCTAAACAGGTCTGGACCTGGGCTCTTTTTGGTTGGGAGACCTTTAATGACTGCTTCTATTTCCTTAGGAGTTATGGGGTTGTTTAACTGGTTTATCTGTTCCTGATTTAACTTCGGTACCTGGTATCTGTCTAGGAAATTGTCCATTTCCTGTAGATTTTCAAGTTTTGTTGAATATAGGCTTTTATAGTAAGATCTGTTGATTTTTTGAATTTCCTCTGAATCTGTATTTATGTCTCCCTTTTCATTTCTGATTTTGTTAATTTGGACACACTCTCTGTGTCCTCTCGTTAGTCTGGCTAAGGGTTTATCTATCTTGTTGATTTTCTCAAAAAACCAACTTTTGGTTCTGTTGATTCTTTCTATGGTCCTTTTTGTTTCTACTTGATTGATTTTGGCTCTGTGTTTGATTATGTCCTGCCTTCTACTCCTCCTGGGTATATTTGCTTCTTTTTGTACTAGAGCTTTTAGGTGTGCTGTCAAGCTGCTGACATATGCTCTTTCCTGTTTCTTTCTGCAGGCACTCAGAGGTATGAGTTTTCCTCTTAGCACAGCGTTCATTGTGTCCCATGAGTTTGGGTATGTTGTACCTTCATTTTCATTAAATTCTAAAAAGTTTTTAATTTCTTTCTTTATTTCTTCCTTGACCAGGTTATTATTGAGTAGAGCATTGTTCAATTTCCACGTATATGTGTGCATTCTTCCCTTATTTTTATTGAAGACCAGTTTTAGGCCGTGGTGGTCTGATAGCACGCATGGGATTATTTCTATCTTTCTGTACTTGTTGAGGCCCGTTTTTTGACCAATTGTATGATCAATTTTGGAGAAAGTACCATGAGGAGCTGAGAAGAAGGTATATCTTTTTGCTTTAGGATAAAATGTTCTATAAACATCCGTTAAGTCCATTTGGCTCATGACTTCTCTTAGTCTGTCTATGTCTCTGTTTAATTTCTGTTTCCATGATCTGTCCATTGATGAGAGTGGGGTGTTGAAATCTCCCACTATTATTGTGTGAGGTGCAATGTGTGTTTTGAGCTTTAGTAAGGTTTCTTTTACGTATGTAGGTGCCCTTGTATTTGGGGCATAGATATTTAGGATTGAGAGTTCATCTTGGTGGATTTTTCCTTTGATGAATATGAAGTGTCCTTCCTTATCTTTTTTGATGACTTTTAGTTGAAAATTGATTTTATTTGATATTAGAATGGCTACTCCAGCATACTTCTTCTGACCATTTGATTGGAAAGTTGTTTTCCAGCCTTTCACTCTGAGGTAGTGTCTGTCTTTGTCTCTGAGGTGTGTTTCCTGTAGGCAGCAGAATGCAGGGTCCTCGTTGCGTATCCAGTTTGTTAATCTATGTCTTTTTATTGGGGAGTTGTGGCCATTGATGTTGAGAGATGTTAAGGATTAGTGATTATTGCTTCCTGTTATATTCATATTTGGATGTGAGGTTATGTTTGTGTGCTTTTCTTCTCTTTGTTTTGTTGCCAAGACGATTAGTTCCTTGCTTCTTCTAGGGTATAGCTTGCCTCCTTATGTTGGGCTTTACCATTCATTAACTTTGTAGTGCTGGATTTGTAGAAAGATACTGTGTAAATTTGGTTTTGTCATGGAATATCTTGGATTCTCCATCTATGTTAATTGAGAGTTTTGCAGGATACAGTAACCTGGACTGACATTTGTGTTCTCTTAGGGTCTGTATGACATCTGTCCAGGATCTTCTGGCTTTCATAGTTTCTGGCGAAAAGTCTGGTGTAATTCTGATAGGTCTGCGTTTATATGTTACTTGACCTTTTTCCCTTACTGCTTTTAATATTCTTTCTTTATTTTATGCGTTTGGTGTTTTGACTATTATGTGACGGGAAGTGTTTCTTTTCTGGTCCAATCTATTTGGAGTTCTGTAGGCTTCTTGTATGCCTATGGTTATCTCTTTTTTTTAGGTTAGGGAAGTTTTCTTCTATGATTTTGTTGAAGATATTTACTGGTCCTTTGAGCTGGGAGTCTTCACTCTCTTCTATACCTATTATCCTTAGGTTTGATCTTCTCATTGAGTCCTGGATTTCCTGTATGTTTTGGACCAGTAGCTTTTTCTGCTTTACATTATCTTTGACAGTTGAGTCAATGATTTCTATGGAATCTTCTGCTCCTGAGATTTTCTCTTCCATCTCTTGTATTCTGTTGGTGAAGCTCGTATCTACAGCTCCTTGTCTCTTCTTTTGGTTTTCTATATCCAGGGTTGTTTCCATGTGTTCTTTCTTGATTGCTTCTATTTCCATTGTTAATTCCTTCAACTGTTTGATTGTGTTTTCCTGCAATTCTTTCAGGGATTTTTGCGATTCCTCTCTGTAGGCTTCTACTTGTTTATTAATGTTTTCCTGTGTTTCTCTAAGGGAGTTCTTCACATCTTTCTTGAAGTCCTCCAGCATCATGATCAAATATGGTTTTGAAACTAGATCTTGCTTTTATGGTGTGTTTGGATATTCTGTGTTTGCTTTGGTGGGAGAATTGGGCTCTGATGATGCCAGGTAGTCTTGGTTTCTGTTGCTGGGTTCCAGCGCTTGCCTCTCGCCATCAGCTTATCTCTAGTGTTAGTTTGTTCTGCTATTTCTGACAGTGGCTAGACTGTCCTATAAGCCTGTGTGTCAGGAGTGCTGTAGACCTGTTTTCCTGTTTTCTTTCAGCCAGTTATGGGGACAGAATGTTCTGCTTTCGGGCGTGTAGTTTTTCCTCTCTACAGGTTTTCAGCTGTTCCTGCGGGCCTGTGTCTTGAGTTCACCAGGCAGGTCACTTGCAGCAGAAAAGTTGGTCTTACCTGTGGTCCCGAGGCTCAAGTTCGCTCGCGGGGTGCTGCCCACGAGCTCTCTGGGGCGGCAGCAACCAGGAAGATCTGTGCCGCCCTTTCCGGTAGCTTCCGTGCACCAGGGTTCCAGATGGCGTTTGGTGTTTTCCTCTGGCATCCAAGATGTGTGCAGAGTGCAGTCTCTTCTGGTTTCCCAGGCATGTCTGCCTCTCTGAAGGTTTAGCTCTCCCTCCCATGGGATTTGGGTGCACAGAACTGTTTATCCAGTCTGTTTCCTTCAGGTTCCAGTGGTGTCTCAGGCGCAGGGGTCCTGCCGGTCCTGGGCCCTCCCCTACGGGAACCCAGAGGCCTTATACAGTTTCCTCTTGGGCCAGGGATGTAGGCAGGGGTGGGCAGTGTTGGTGGTCTCTTCCACTCTGCAGCCTCAGGAGTGCCCACCTGACCAGGTGGTGGGGTCTCTCTCTCACGGGGTCTGGGAGCAGAGAGCTGCTGCGGGCCGGGATCCGCGGGTGTGGGACTCCCGGTAAACACAGGACATGCCCGGTCCTAGAGGAATTCTGCCTCTGCGTGTCCCGAGTTCATCAGGCAGGTCTTTTGTAGCAGTAAAGTTGGTCTTACCTATGGTCCCGAGGCTCAAGTTTGTCGCGGGCTGCTGCCCACGAACTTTCTGCGGTGGCAGCAACCAGGAAGATCCGCGCCGCCATTTCCAGGAGCTTCAGTGCACCAGGGTTGCAGATGGCATTTGGTGTTTTCCTCTGGCGTCCGAGATGTGTGTGCAGAGTGCAGTCTCTTCTGGTTTCCCAGGCGTGTCTGCCTCTCTGAAGGTTTAGCTCTCCATCCCACGGGATTTGGGTGCAGAGAACTGTTTATCCGGTCTGTTTCCTTCAGGTTCCGGTGGTCTTGATTTTCTTTCTTTTCTGGCTAATTTGTCTAAAAGTCTGTCAGGACTATTAATTTTTTAAATGAAATAGTTCTTAATTTCACTTACTTTTAGCGTATTGCTTTTTTTGTTTATTTCTATCTTATTAGTTGATCTCTGTGTTTGATTATTTCTTTCTGTCTGTACTTTTGGGGTAATGCTTCTGCTTGTTTTTTTTTAAAGTGTTCATGTGTATCATTAACTTATTAATATGAAATCATTCCAAGAGTTTTTGTGCAGACATGCAGAAAGTCAGAATGACCTAGATAGATAGTCTGCATGCTCTAAGAAAATCAGATGTCAGCCCAGAATACCTAGTAAAACTATCAAACATAATGAAAGGTTAAAGAAAAAACATTTCACAGTAGGGACAAATATCAACAATTTCTCTCCACCAATTCATTTCTACACACGGCATTAGTTATAGACCAAAAGAAGGCACAATGAGTAAATAATCCCAAAACACGTAGGCAAAAGATGATTAAAAAGTGAGTCAGGAACACAAAAACAACAGGAATTAATAAATACTCCTCAATAATAACTGTTAATATTTTTAATTTCTTAATAAAAAGATACAGAATAAGAGATTTGATTAGAAAGCAGGATCCTGCTCCCTGGAAGAAGCACGCTTGTCCATCAAGGACAGGTACCATCTTAGAGTTAAAGAATAGAGAAATGTACTCAAGGGAATGAGGACAAGAAGCAAGCAGGCTAACTATTTGATATCTGACAAATATACTTCCAACAAAAACTAATTAGAAGATATAAGGGAGGAAGCTACATACTCATTAAAGGAAAAAACTACCAACAGGATGTTACAGTTTTAAACATTTCTGTACCAAATGTAAGGGCACCCCCTTTCATACTACAAACACTACTCTATCCAAAATTATATGTCGAGCATCACACAGGTATAGTGACTTCAGGACCTACTTCTAACCAATAAGCAGGTCCCCCTGACAAAAGCTAAACAGAAAAACTCTGGAGTTAATTACATCATACATTGAATGGAGCTAATGGAACTCTTACAATGTTTTACCCAATCATTAAACATTAAATTTTATTTTGGCAGTTAATGACATTTTATCCAAAACTAAACACAGTACTAGGAGAAAAAGTAAGTCTTCATGAACATAGGAAAATTGAAATAACATCTGACATCTCATCTTGTTAATGCAATTTTATAATTAACAGTTTCTTGTTTATCTTGGTTATCTTCCAAATACATGAGACAGAGACTATAAGGTTTATTTGATAAGCTTTACAGAACAATATCTGAGTAGTTATTAATCAATCTAATCCTCTAAGCTAATCTGACTACCTCTCAGGGAAGATTCCCAAGATACTTGCATTTTAGTATTGATTTGGGTCTCTCTGCTCTGACACTTTTCCAGGTATCTCTCGGACTCTCTCTTTGTGTTGACGTTTCTTTAACCCCTTTATTTACTCCTTTCCACTCACTGGAATCGGAAGTCCATCCCTGTTCTCTCCCCTGCTCAGCCATTGGCTGATCAGTTTTCATTGACAAATAAGAGAATAAATGGGGAGCAAAATGTATATAACAGCGAGACAGGAGATATTGGAATAAGCATTACAACGCCATGTCTGGATTACAAGAAGTTACGGGAGCAGAGAAATCAACGTTTGAATAATACAAGGCTAATCTTTATACAATGCACAAAACATTATGCCTATGCCATCAGACTACCATGTATTAAATATGGATATCAACAATAGATATATCAAAAATTATACAATCTCATGTATAAAAACTGGTTCAAAACAGAATCCAAGAAGGAAGTAAAAAAGCTTTAGAACTGAATGAAAATATGACATACCAAATCTGTGGGAAACAATGACAGTATATTTAGCAGGAAAGTTCTTAGGCTAATTAAATGGTACAATTTAAATGCATTATTTATATGATGTCCAAACTACACCTAAATGACGTTTTTATAAAAAAATCAGTAATGAAAATGTGGTAGAACACACTTCCAGCTTTTAGGAAGTGGAAGCATAGGAGGAGTTCAAGGCCAGGCTAAACTACATAGCCTCAGCTAAATGATCTTTGTCCACAAAAGGAAAAGAAAGTAGGGAAAAGACAGTAAAACCAAGGCCTTCAGATGATGGCTGTAGGAGAATGTAACGGGGAAAAGAGTCACAGAGATTCCAAGGTTTGGGTAAGGAAATATTTACTGAAGGGATGGGGTGTTGTTTCTAGTACAGGACTTTCCTCTTTATTCTGTATACTAGAATGGGGAAAAAACAGTTCACTATCTCTATTTGTAAATAATGTTTTATTTGAATACAGTCATGCCTAACTACTTAGTGTGATGTGACTGATTTCACAGTAAATAGACAACTTTGCAAAGTTACCATATGATTGATCAGTAAATCATAACATATTTTTCATATGCTGCTGCAAAAGATATACATCTGGTCTTTATTATTAAGTTTAAAGTGTACCACAAAAACCATGTGCTAGAAACAATCATCCCACATTCATGCATGAATCCTATTTAGAAGGGTCCTTGAAAAGTAAATAGGATTGGGTGAGAATACATAAGGTAAGAACTAGAATATTTCCTGTTCTTCTCTGTGTGATACCTCTGCCTCAGAGGGCACAAGGTTCTCTATTCTTCACTTCTTGATAAATTACATAGTCTAGGCTATTTTGTAATAGGAAGAGAAATCAAACTAAAACCCTGCTATGTAGAGGGTGCCACCACTGAAGGTTTTCAGGATAACCATGTTTACCAGCCAGTAAGTGCATCTGAATGGACAGAACCAAGGGAGCACATTGTCCTATTGCACATTCTTTTATCTTACCTGTCTCCAGAATTCCACTGTCTTTTAGAGAAGCAGGAGATAGGGCTATATACTCAACCCAGGAGTTTTGGGCCATTTCTCTTAAGATTTTGAGAGCAGTAACAACACATGCAGTACCAAGTTTTAAAAATCTTAAGATTTTTAACACTTCTTTCTTTGCACACTCCTCCATGTCTGATACAGTTCCTAGTAATCAACCAATATTTAATGAGTAAATGGCCATCATCACTAGTTACTAGAACAATATCAGTATTTCTTTCCATCTTTTTATAGAATTCAAAGCCTCCTATTGCCTGTTCATAGAACCTTTTGGCTTTCTAACTAGAACATGTTGCCAGAAGCTACTAGACATCACCAATATCCCCCTAAAGTCTCAAAAGACATAAGTGTAGTGCACTGTTCTCCTTCCCTTGAACAGAGGCCCTCAAGAAGAATGTTTCTGTCACTTTCCTCCCACATTGAGAATTAATTCAGCCTGCATGCTCTTTCCTCTAGAGGACAAAAGTCCAACCCTGATTTAAAACATATATGTGGCCAATACTATCAAAAGTAAACTTATTAATCATAATACAATATGGCAACACTGAGGAGTGATTTCCTGAAGAAAGCCACAGCATTCATGCCAAGATGTTCTTGTGTCTCCAGGATGGGGTCAAAGTGGGTGGATTCCTGTGCTGCCAGTTAACCTTGGATCAGGGAATTTACTAGTCTGAAGGAGGATCTTCAGAAGAGACTGTCAGAAAAGGAAGACGGTGCATCTGTTCTGCTTAACATCTTACAGACCCATACTGCTTGTGCTTAAACACTAACTGTAAGTAATTAAAGATAGCATATAGCACTGACTTTACTTAGTCCTTTAAATGAAATGCCATTAAACACTGAATAGAAAATATGCTGTTAGGCTGAAGAGATGGCTCAGCCATTAAAGGCTAGGCTAACAACCGAAAATGTAAGAAAATAGATTACACATTTTGAAAGATGAATGGGATTGTTGGCTCTTCAATTGACAAGGGCAAAGTTCAAATGATGTTGGCTAACAAGAAAAATGTTATTTTTCTTTAAAAGAAGTTGTTTAGAGTAATTTTCTTTTATGTTTGAGTGCTTTACCTGTGTCCACAGAAGCCAGAAGAGGGCATGGGTCCTGTGATTGGATTTACCAATTCTTGTAAGCCATTTCAAGTGTGAAATAGTTGCATGCAGTGTATGACATCCCCAAAGAGACACCAGGACACAGGACTTTCTACTACAGGGTAATTAATTGGCTTGATGATCTTGTACAGGTGTTATACAGGTAACCACATCAGCTCTGATTCTTGCACCAGCTGTTTCATTTCCAGAAGTCAACATTTTATAGCTGTCCTCTATATCTGCTGGCTCATACACTCTTTTTCTATATTGTGGAGTCGTTTCCATAGCAATTGGATAGTTCTTCTCTGAACTTGTGCTAAAATTCTGCAGTGAGTCCATCTGATCTTTGGCACTGGTTATTTGGGACATATATTATTTTTATTATTTTCTTCAGTCTCATCACTAATTTATGGATCTGTTTAGCTCACTTGTTTTTTATTGGTTTAATTTTGATATGTCAAGTGTTTCTAGAAATTTTCTGTTTCTTTCAGACATTTCAGATTAGTGGAAAAGAGACTTTTAAAATAGGTTCTTATAATTTTCTTAATTACATTTATATGTTATAATATTTCCTTTTTCATTTCTCATTTTATTATTTGGGTCTGTAAAAACACACATGCACTTAGGCTTTCATTCAGGGCTTTCTATTTGTGAGTTTTTTTACTTTTCTTAGATTAACATAGAGTTTGCCAAAATATATTCAAATATAACTTTTAATTTAATGGATTCTTTGGAAACTTTTTTGCTTCCATTTCATTAACTTTTGACCTCTTTTCATCTACTGGTTTGGGGTTTGGTTTGCTCAAGTCTTTTGGATGTATCATTACGTTATTGATTACTGATGTCTCGATTAGTTTTTCATTAAGCATTCAAAGCTGTAATATTTCATTGTGTTCAGATAGAATGCAGGAAGTTATTTCAATTTTCCTGTGTTTGTTGAAAGTTGCTTTTTGTTCTAATATATGGTGAATATTGGAGAGATTTCTTTGTCTTGTTGAGGAGAAAGTATAATTTTAATGTTTAGGTAGATGTGCTATAAGATATATTTTGTCCTTTTGCGTTATGATTTCATTCAGTTCCAATGTTTGTCTGTTTAGTTTGAGTCTGGACAACCTCTCAGTTTTTGATAATTGGGTACTAAAGTCATCCAATGTCATTGTGGTGATTAATCTGTAGATTTAGATCTAATAGACAGTATTTGTTTTATGAAATTGTGTTTAGTGCAGTTATGGTTATAAATATTTACAGATTTTCTTTTCTAGAGGCCCCTTACTTGATCAATGGGCTGTCAGGAGTGACTGAATATTTGAGGACTTTTACCATCTTTTCCCCTGGATTCTAGCTGCTTGTTTCAACTGTCGAAAGCTGTATACCATTTCTGTTCTCTCATTTATTGGCGTCTGGTTGGTGGCCCACAGTTTGTTGTGTGGTAGAGGAAGTAAATAGAGCTGTTGGAGGGGTGAGTGTCAGTTTAGTTCATCACTGTGACAATGAAGGAATCAGTTGTAATCAATGCTCACTAAATACATATGCCAGGTTGTTAGAACCTATTGATTTATCTCCTTTACATTCACCCTCAATACATAGCTGTTCAATTAATGAATCACTCTGATATGGGATAAAGAGTCTAAAGTGACACTTTGAGTGTGAAAATAGTTGCATGCAGTGTAGGACATCTCCACACAGTTACTAGGACACAGGGACTTCTGCTACAGGGCAATTGTGACTTGCGAGTCAACAAAGAAAACCTCTTTTAGAAAGGAGGTGGTAGAAGACATATCAGCCATGGAGGAATTACAGTATCAAAAGATGAGTTAAGCTTTAATTTCCTGGCTAAAGCAAGTTTGGAAGTTGCCAGAAGATATCTAGTAAGCTCAGTTTGATCTGAGGTAGCCAAGAACAACATCAAGGAACATAATTTGCCTTCTTCATGCAAGTATGTATGTATGTATATATATATATATATATATATATATATATATCATGGGATGATGTGAGTATAAATAAATATATACATAGTTTCTTCATCTAGACTTTTGTTCTGTCCTTTCTTCATATGTGTGTATCAATGAATATATTCTGGAAAGAAAGGGAAAAAGCCAGCATTTGTAACTATTTAGTCTGTGTTGGGTCTGTCTTTCTCTCTCTATTTCTTTTTAAATTTTATTTTTCTTGGATATTTTATGTATTTACATTCCAAAGGTTATCCCCTTTCCCTCTCTCCCATACCTCCTCCCCCTGCTTCTATGAGCATGCTCCCTCTCCTACCCACCCACTCCAACCTCAGAGCCCTGGTTCCAAGTTTTTAATCTAACAGTACTGATTGGAGGTAATTAGCATGACTCACATTTTATAGATATAGAACAGAAATCTCTAAGAAGGTCCCACTGGGTACCTGAGACCATGTAGCCAGTATTTTAGTTTCTCCATTACTGAACCCAAGTCTGTTTACTTGCCAACAGAACAGGACCCAAGTAACTAAGACTAGCTCTTGTGGTAGAAGAAAAACAAAGATTCTTTAGACTCGTGTTTTGAAATGTCTTTTTAAACTCACTCAGGTTTTAAGCTTCTTTTTATCACAGTCAAGGGGAGATTGGGAATTAGTTTACTTAGTGAATCCTGGTGGTTAATAATTTTTTTAGTTTGGCACACCGTAGCATCACGAGTCTTAAAAGGTAAATGAGGTCATGTATGTAAGCCTCATGTGCCGGGTTTGAGTAACTTTATAAGGGCTGCACTCATCTAGGCACAGGGTGCTTTGAGCAAAAGGCTGAATGTGTCAGCTTTTGAGTTATTTTTCGTTTTGAACATAAGCATGGCTATACTCTTGTTTTTCCCAGTTTAAACTCTATCAGAGTAGAGAGGAAGAAGACCAAGTAGCATGGAAACTTTGCAACAAAGCCAGGGCCTGCACATAGTGGGGAACCAGGTGGTCTTAGAGAGGGAGGAGCAGTGTGTTTGCCTCTGTGCATTTCTCTAAACAGCCTTGAGTCTGAAAGTACTTAAGGTAGTGGAGATTTATAGACCAGTGATCACTAAACAGTGAGACTTACTTCCTCATTGGCCAGATGCCAAAGTTTGTTTCTTGTAGTCCTGACTCTGTTGATTAAAGCTCTAGCTGATCTCGTTGATTGCAGAGCATTTGAGATTGATTGCTAAAGGTTGGGTACATTTGGCATAGTAGAATTTGAGCCTCTGTGCTTGCCATATACCAGACATACTTTCTTCCTTCCTCTAAATGTACCTTTATACTCACCGAACACTGGGCAGTCCAGCTTTTAGATTGCTGACAACTAGAGTTTGAAGGTAAGAACACAGCTTATCTAAAACATTTGGCATAACTTGTTGGTGTATGTTCTTAGTTCTCAGACATACAGGTGCTAATGTGTAAGTGGTGTAACTCAAGTCAGAAAGATCCTAAGTCTTAAGAAACCTAAGAAAAATAATAATAAAAAAAATCTGAAGCTAACATTGGCTGTGTTCAACTTAGAAATTCATGCAGACACCTTTCCACAATACCATCTCTTTGTGCATCCTGTACTTTTCCCTCACAAAGACTCCCCTCCTGTCAGCCATCTACACTGCTCTGGCTATGACTATTTCTTCACCACACTGGACCCTCTTTCGTCTAAGTCTGTGGACACCATTCAAGCTAGGCCTATAAAAGGAACTGGACCAGGTCTCCTGCTTAGGGAAGTTACTTATATAAGCAAGTAACCATAGCACTGTGGCATAACATCTGGAAAGTTCTCATGTAAATTTAGATCCTCTTGCAGCTCAGGGTGGAGGACAGTTATGATTTCAAATCGTGTCTGGAGGACAGTGTGAGGACCTGTCTCAGAAAACAAGATGAAAGGTTAACTGTATGGAAAAGACTAGAGATTGTTTCACAAAGGAGGCCACAGGGACCTGGCCTCAGAGGACGAAAAGGAGCCTGCCTGGGAAAGTCTGTGTGTCTATCTGCCTTACTCTAAAAATAGCAGTGACCACAGCTGAGACCACCTATAAGTAGAAGCCCAAGGAAGCACTCTTTTTCTCTTCTAGCCTGCATGCTGTGGGCTGTCAGATGGCAGGTGTATTTCTACCTGTGTGCTCCTTGACCTTCTATGAGGTTATCAGAAGTAGAAAGTGTCATTCTCAGTATTTGATGTACCCAGTCTGCGAGGCACTGGTGCTCAGTAGCACAGGAAGCTGCTTTCAGTTCTTCCCCTGTGATCTCTGCTTCTGCTCAGCAGCAGAAGTGAGGTTTGTGCACACATCAACTCCAATTCTGGGAACACATTCAAACTTGAGAATCTGATTTCAGCTGGGTGTCTGTGGCTTTTGTATCACTGTAAGATAAGGCATTCAGAAACCTCTATTCCTCCCCAACATTGTCAAGCTGGGCATGGTGCACACTGGGCAAACCTTTACTACAGAACTACACATCAGCCCCCACCTGACTCACTGTACATACTTCCATGGCCTCACTCAGCCCTCAAATCTACCTTTATACCACACAGACTCTATTAATGAGCTGGTCTCTGTCAACTGAAGATTTTCAGTCCTTACCTCAAGGTCATAATTTTAAACTTATTTAAATTCAGTTACTTGTTTGGTCAAGTAACAAAGAAACACTAAGACAAATGAATAATTTTCTTTATTTTCCAATGTTCAATGAAACAGCAGGTCTCTGAGCTTTAACTGATCATGCTATTCTGCTCAGTTTTAAAAAAAATTCCTACAAAAAAGTCCCAGATCAAGGTGTCTGTCAGTATGGTTTCTCAAGGCCTTTTCCTCTGTTTGCAGGGGGCCTTCTTTTACTATGTCCACACATGTTGTTCCCTGTGTACATCCCTTGGTATTTCTCTGTATGTCTAAATCTCTTCTAAGAAGAACCCTAGTATGATAGAATTGGAGCCTCATCTCAACTTAATGACATCTTCAGGGCCCTGTCTCAAACTGACACATTTTAAAGTAAGAAGATTAGAGCTCAACATGTGAATGTGGAGGCACACAGTTCAGTCCATCATATCCACCAATGCTTTTGCAATATTAGTTTATGCAAATAGTTTGCACTTGCTCACAAATTGAGCAGTTTAAAATGATGCAACAAGATGTGGTAGTACGTATCTGGAATCGCAGCATTTTGGAGGCAGAGGCAGAGGCAGAGGCAGAGGCAGAGGCAGAGGCAGAGGCAGAGGCAGAGGCAGAGGCAGAGGCAGAGGCAGAGGCAGAGGCAGAGGCAGTGGCAGAGGCAGAGGCAGAGGCAGAGGCAGAGGCAGAGGCAGAGGCAGAGGCAGAGGCAGAGGCAGAGGCAGAGGCAGAAGCATACTTGCAATTTTGTTTAGGAAAACAAAGGATGAATTAATTAACTCAAACTTTTTCCTTTATTCTTATTTTGTTTTGTGCCAGCCTAGGTCTGCTTCTGCCCTTGAGGTATCCAGGTACCATTGTGCACTGAGCAGGACTGAAAAGAACAAAGTTTATTCTGGTAGGTGGATTTCACAGGGTGTCAGTTGGAGTGAATGCAAAGGGATAAATAGCCTTCTTTAGTGATGGTGTTCAGTGAAATAGCTCTCTCTTATTGGGCTTATTAAGGGCTATATATACCTCGGTGAGTAGGTAGGAGTTTTCATACTGAGGGTATATTACTGGCTGGTGTTCATATGTTTGGAATGTTCATTTACCTGTGGAGGACTATTTGATTCCTGAACATATCCTTACAGGGAAAGAGGAAGGATAATCTGTAATTTTGCATGACTACCTCAAGGGTGGCAAAAATGGGGATCATAGGGTTTATGTGCACAGGGAATGCACACCCAGAGCAAGGAGGAAAACAGTCCTACTCCTGCTGATATCAGGATGAGATTTTCAAGGCTTCGACACATCAACCTTACTCTTGCTCTGGATGGCTCCCTTGGTTGCATGGCATTCCAGACTCACAGGTTTAGTGCTTTGAAACAGTATTACTGTAACCTAGACTGGCCTCAAAGTCACACTCTTTCTGCTAGCTTCCCTCATATTGCTTGCCATCATACCCTACTGATTGTTTTAACTGTTTTTGGTCAGAAGTTTGAGCAGATTACAGCAGCTAGGTGAAATGAAGGTCTGCACACCAAGAGGCTTGGGGAAAACATCCCTCCTCAGTTCATCTGCTGAACATCAGCCTTCTGTTCTGTTGTGCAGGTGAAGGACTGAGGCTGCTGCCTCCAATTTACTCTCAGCTTCTAAAGGCCTTGAAATCTATTCCCTTTTGTCTATGAGCTGGTAGAGGGAACTGCGTCATCAATATACTTTGAGGACTCCCATATCCACCACCAAAGTTCTACTGGAGTTCAAAATGAGAATGTGTTTGGGAACTGTTATACTGAATACCAAAATTTATATTTGAAAAGGACACTGTAGACTTGCAGAATTGCACTCACATGTTGCTAATAGGGGAATGTGCTAGTGGAGATTTGTCTCTACAACCTCGTAGTTCTGGAAGCCATGTTAGGCTTCCTATCTTAATAGATATTTGGTCATTCAAAGATTTCTGGCAGGGTTGAAGACTGATTACAGTCTCATAGCCTATCAGGCTGTTTAACTCTGAAAATACATATTTTATTGGATAGTTATCAGATAGTATACAAGCTAGCCAAGATATAATATACATTTTAAGCCTTTCTTAAGATGGAATGGATAACTAAATGTTCTGTTTAACTAAAAAAGTGATGGACTGGGTGTTGAGTATATCATATGCTTTATAAATTTTAGAATGGTAATAATTGTACTCAATTTATATATAAGTGAAAAGGCTTTTTAACTGGACAAAAAGGGGGAAATGTTCTGGTTTGCCCTGGAGTTATCTGTATTTTGATGCTAACTCCACTGCCCCAAGGACAGCTGCCTAGTCACGTACTCAGGAATCAGGTGACTTCACTAGAAACTTCTCCCCATTGAATTTGTAAAATACAGGTGAGGGGTAGGTACAGGATAGAAGGAGGCCTGTCATTGGAGGAGAAGGAAGGATGGGTGGGAGAGAAGTTTGAAGGAAGAGGAGGAGACTGGAACAGAAAGGAGAAGAGAGCGAGAGAGAGACACTCGCTGGCAGGACAATGGACACTGATGTAAAGATCTCGCTCTGTGTATTTACAGGTTGTTACTAATGTTCCTAAGGGATGGATGGTACTGGGATTTGTATGTTTAGGTGGGCAATTATATCTTAACAATTGGCTTGAAAGAGCATACCCCTGAACGGGGAGCCTCGTCTCTCGCTCCAATCATGGGGTGGGGTGCCACCAGGAATCACGAGTAGCCGGTCTTGATGTAACAGCAAGAGGTAGCTTTTATAACGAGATCCCTATTAGCGGGATCCTGGGTCGATACGTATCTCACACAGGAGACAGAGGAATCGACCCCGAGCTTCCAAACTCGGGGGTTTATATAGGGGAGGTTAGGGACATTTGCGTGGTTACACATGATTGGTCATTTCAAATGGTGCACACTTACTTTCGGCTCGAAATTACAACAGCAAGGAGTACATGCTATCTAGCAGCTCAGCAGCTCGGGTAGGGTGGCTCATCTCACTCAGGGAGATGACTCACTTCTGGGGAGTGAAGGAAGGGGAGGGGGTGGCTACGGATGATCAGTGTCCTTGGAACTGGTAGCTGGTTTGGCAAGTCCTATCTCTGGCTCTCCCTCAGGCACGTCCGGCACTGCACATCCTGACTCTGACAATGAGTAACCTTTTTAAAACTCTATTTCTACAGGCTCAAAGAAAAAAAAAGAAAAGGACAAAAATACATTAAGTAATAACAATTTCTGTATTAGTTTTCTTTGTGAATATGGACTTATTGCATGAACATCTTAAATTTCACGCACACTTGTAACTTAGAAGCAATTTTTAAAGAAGTTTTATGAGATTAGTAGACAGATACTAGCTGAGGTCTTTATCAAACCATTGATTTAGAATCCTGTAAGCCTTCTTATATTTAGAGGAATGATTATTACTTATGCTAAACCTGTGATGTGAATTAAAAGGGAAGGACCTAACATGGAAGGTATGTTAGAAATGTCAGTGCTCCAAACTAAGTGAGTGAGCTTACACTTGCCACTTCAGAACCAAGGAGACTGGAGCAGGAGGATTGTACATTCAAGGCTACAGAGGGAGCTATGGGCAATCCTGGGATATGCAGAGACCCTATCTACTCTTACCTTAAAAGAAAAGAAAGGAAGGGGAGATGGCAATACTCTATCTTCCTCTGCTGAAGCTGACTATATCACATCTCAGAGTTTTATGGGAAGTACACCCTCTCTGCTATACTACAACTATAGCTGCTGCTTATATTGGAAATGTTTTCAAGTAAAACCGGGTCTTCATTTTCTAAAAGCACTGCATCCATTCCAGAGAACTCAACTTTCTCTGGGAACCTGTCATCCTGATATTTGGTCTGGCCAGCCTGGACAGTTTTTGTTTCTCTCATTCACTGTAGTTTTCTTTACACAATTACTAGCAATTATTCGCGGTTACACTTTCCATAAATATTCTTTCCCTCTAATGTTCTAGGCTTCAAATTATATAAGAACTAAAAACGAGTTGCTTATAATAAATATAATAGTGGTACTCACTACTGTAGCAGTCACTGCACATTACCTTGCTATGCCTCTGAGCAGCAGTGGTAGATGTGCTTTGAAACTACAATAGCCACTTACTCTTGAGTATTAGAAGATCATTCATCCCTCCTATTCATATATTTGTAAGTTTCTAGGTATAGCAACCAACCACAAACAGTGGAACAATGTGTCTCTCTCTGAAAAAAAGACATAAAGTAGACTGTAAGTACATGAGAAGATATTCATTATTAGTCATGAAGGAAAAGCAAAACAAATCTATTGGGATGGAGATTTAAGGGAGATACATGTCAGTGATTCGAGAGTACTATATACTACTGGTAGACTTCTTAAATGATACAGCCACTGTAGGAAAGTTCTATGACAATTTCTCAAAAAAGAGAACATACTATTTTGCATATCTGCATTGAGTTATGAACCCAAAAATATGAATGTAGAAGCTTAGGTATTTGTGCATTGTTTATAGTACAATAGTTGAAAGGAGGCACTCCAAGTTCCCGTGGACAAGGAAATGGATAAACAAACCACACTACAAGCAGGCATGCAATAAAAGTTAGCATTAATTGGGAAGAAAATCTGATGGCATGCCACAATACAGCCGATCCTTAAGAATATTCAACTAAGTAAAATAGCTATTCACAAGAAGACAAAATGAACTTACTCTAAAGCATCTAGAGTTTAAGGAGATAAAAAGGAAAATAGTGGTAGCCTGGCATTCTGATTTAGCAGTAGTGGGCTCCTAGCTTCCATCTAGAAAAGTAAAATGTTTTCAGGAGATGGAAGGTGATGGTAGACATAGAACAGCAGGAATATTATTAATGCCACTGAGCAATCCACTTATGATACTTAAGAGTCATTTTCATGTTGTGTATGCTTTATCACAGTACTTTAAGAATTCCATTCTGGGCCCCCACCAGCTCACTGCTCCCAAACCCCATGGGAGCGAGAGCTCACCGCCTGGACAGGTGGGCACTCCTGAGACTGCAGAGCAGAAGAAACCACCAACAGTACGCACACCTGCCCATATCCCTGGCACAAGAGAAAACTGTATACGGCCTCTGGGTTCCTGGAAATAAGCGCACAGGAGCAGCAGGTCCCCTGCCTCTGAGACACCACCAGAACCTGAAGGGACCGACCAGATAAACAGTTCTCCGCACCCAAATCTCATGGGAGGGAGAGCTAAATCTTCAGAAAGGCAGACACGCCTGGGAAACCTGAGGAGACTACACTCTGCTCACATTACTAATTCCAGAGGAAAAAACAAACGCCATCTGGAACCCTGGTGCATGGAAGCTCCCGGAAAGGGCTGTGCAGATAATCCTGGTTGCTGTCCCCCCGGAGAGCTCATAAGCAACACCCCATGAGCAAACTTGAGCCTCAGGACCACAGGTAAGACAAACCTTCCTGCTCCAAGCGACGTGCCTGGTGGACTCAAGACACAGGGCACAGGAATAGCTGAAGACCTGTAGATAGGAAAAACTACACGTCCGAAATCAGAACACTCTGTTCCCATAACTGGCTGAAAGAAAAAAAGGAAAACAGGTCTACAGCACTCCTGATACACAGGTTTATAGGACAGTCTAGCCACTGTCAGAAATAGCAGAACAAAGTAACACTAGAGATAATCTGATGGCGAGAGGCAAGCGCAGGAATCCAAGCAACAGAAACGAAGAATACATGTCATCATCAGAGCCCAATTTCCCACCAAAACAAACACAGAATATTCAAACACACCAGAAAAGCAAGATCTAGTTTCAAAATCATATTTGATCATGAAGCTGGAGGACTTCAAGAAAGACGTGAAGAACACCCTTAGAGAAACACAGGAAAACATAAATAAACAAGTAGAAGCCTAAGAGAGGAATCACAAAAATCCCTGAAAGAATTCCAGGAAAACACAATCAAACAGTTGAAGGAATTAAAAATGGAAATAGAAGCAAACAAGAAAGAACACATAGAAACATCCCCAGATATAGAAAACCAAAAGAAGAGACAAGGAGCCGTAGATACAAGCTTCACCAACAGAATAAAAGAGATAGAAGAGAGAATCTCAGGAGCAGAAGATTCCATAGAAATCATCGACTCAACTGTCAAAGATAATGTAAAGCGGAAAAAGCTACTGGTCCAAAACATACAGGGAATCCAGGACTCATGAGAAGATAAAATCTAAGGATAATAGGTATAGAAGAGAGTGAAGACTCCCAGCTCAAAGGAACAGTAAATATCTTCAACAAAATCATAGAAGAAATCTTCCCTAACCTAAAAAAAGAGATACCCATAGGCATAAAAGAAGCCTACAGAACTCCAAATAGATTGGACCAGAAAAGCAACACCTCCCGTCACATAATAGTCAAAACACCAAACGCACAAAATAAAGAAAGAATATTAAAAGCAGTAAGGGGAAAAGGTCAAGTAACATATAAAGGCAGACCTATCAGAATCACACCAGACTTTTCGCTAGAAACTATGAAAGATAGAAGATCCTGAACAGATGTCATACAGAACCTAAGAGAACACAAATGCCAGCCCAGGTTACTGTATCCTGCAAAACTCTCAATTAACATAGATGGAGAAACCAAGATATTCCATGACAAAACCAAATTTAAACAATATCTTTATACAAATCCAGCACTATAAAGGGTAATAAATGGTAAAGCCCAACATAAGGAGGCAAGCTACACCCTAGAAGAAGCAAGAAACTAATCGTCTTGGCAACAAAACAAAGAGAAGAAAAGCACAACAACATAACCTCACATCCAAATATGACTGTAACAGGAAGCAATAATCACTATTCCTTAATATCTCTCAACATCAATGGCCTCAACTCCCCAATAAAAAGACATAGATTAACAAACTGGATACACAACGAGGACCCTGCATTCTACTGCCTACAGGAAACACACCTCCGAGAAAAACACAGACACCACCTCAGAGTGAAAGGCTCAAAACAACTTGCCAAGCAAATGGTCAGAAGAAGCAAGCTGGAGTAGCCGGATGTAGATCTCTCCTGAGAGACACAGCCAGAATACAGCAAATACAGAGGCGAATGCCAGCAGCAAACTACTGAACTGAGAACAGAACCCCCGTTGAAGGAATCAGAGAAAGAACTGGAAGAGCCTGAAGGGGCTCGAGACCCCATATGAACAACAATGCCAAGCAACCAGAGCTTCTAGGGACTAAGCCACTACCTAAAGTCTATATATGGACTGACCCTGGACTCTGACCTCATAGGTAGCATTGAATATCCTAGTAAGATCACCAGTGTAAGGGGAAGCCCTGGGTCCTACTAAGATTGAACCCCAGTGAACTAGATTGTTGGGGGGAGGGCGGCAATGGGGGGAGGATGGGGAGGGGAACACCCATAAAAAAGGGTCAGGGGGAGTTTCCTTGCTAAACATAATCCCTTATGTTGGCCCGTAAACCAGGAAAGGGAATAAGACTGGAACTGTAAATAATACTCAAGTTAATAAAAAAAAAAGAGAAAGAGAAAAGAATTCCATTCTGATCTTTTCTCACAGGAACTAAACCTTCTTCCCTGAGACATCATGGCCCTGGCCCCAGAATTGAGCAGACAGACAAAACTGAAAGAGGTCGCAGGGATCCCACTGCGGGATTCAACTGTTGACAACTGGAGTCAGATTCAGACCTTCAAGGCGAAGCCAGATGACCTCCTCATCTGTACTTACCCTAAATCAGGTAACCTGGTAGAGTAGTAGCCCCAGCCTCATCCTCTGAGCTATCTGAACTCCTCACCTAATTTAGAACTACCTACAGTTAGAAGCTGGCTCTTTTTGTCCCACAATGGGTGCTACTTCACATGTCTTATCCCTGGGATCTTGAAGCTTAGTCTCTTGTACCATTCATTTTTCTTGGGAAGAGGTGAGATTTGTCTCTACTCTTTTACCTTTCCCAGAGATCCAAAGTATTTCTTCTATAGCTAACAAGATCCTGGTTAGAACAGAAGGTAAAGCCAACATCTGCATCCACACCCCTTCATTAGTATATTTGAAGAATAATCTTCTAACTCAATCTTTATGGTCTTCCCAGGGACAACATGGATTCAAGAAATTGTCAACATGATTGAGCAGAATGGGGATGTTAAGAAGTGCCAGAGAACCATCATTCAACACCGACACCCTTTTATTGAGTGGGCTCGGCCACCCCAGCCTTCAGGTAAGAGACCCTGATTCCATATATGTTCCTCTTCTGTCTAATCTCTGTCCTTGTCCCTTCATCTTCTCTTTTTCTTTCCTATCCTGTCTCTCTCCCTCCCCCTATTTGCCATTTGGAACAGCATCATGCTGTATATTAGTCCGGCTTTGAACTCACTGAGATTCTCCTGCTTCTGCCTCCTGAGTGTTGGGTTAAATGTATATGCCACCCTTTCCAGATCCATTTCTTTTCTGTATTTCTACCAAATGTGAATCAGCAAGGAAGATAGATGCATATGAAGGCAAAATTCTGCCTAATGTTCTCATTATACCTTTGCTCTGGTCATGTGTAACTGCAGAATAGAGGAAGGAACAGAAATCTACTCATCAGCAGCTCACAGCCATCTGCATTCAGTACTTTACTTTCATAACCAAGTGGTTGCTGGACAGTGTCTTATGATTCAAAACACACACACACACGCACACACACACATACACACAAACAGAAACACAAACACATGCATGCACACACACATATACACACATACACATATAAACATGTGCACACATACACACACATACACACATGCACACACATATGCATGCATATAAATACACACACATACACATGTACATACATACATATGCACACACACACACACACACACACACACGAGGAGGCAATTACTTTGTTCAATTGAAAAGCTATTTTTCATGTAACTTTAACTGAACATTTTTCTTTTCATACATAGTTTCTAGTCTTGAGATTTCCTTGCTAAACATAATCCCTTATTGTTGTGAAATCAACTTTATCAAATTCTTAGTTCAAGAGCAGTGTGTGGCCAGACTCTTCACCAAAATATAATATAATAACCTCCAGCCCATCTCTCCATAGAGCAGTTCTGCGACCTCATGAGTGGGCCTCCACACTCTACTCTTTTTTTGGCACTGTGCTCTTCCAAAATTTCCCCAGAATTGTCTGTGAAGCTTTGCTTACAGCATTTTAGGGCTTTTAAGCTCAAATTTCAGGACACATTATAAATCTGTCATGAAGCTCATCACATTGAGTCTATAGTTAGGAGCACAGACAGATGCTAATGTTTTGCTCACCTTTTTCTATTTAGTTTAATTTCCCATTGGGCTGCCAATCTGTGGGTGAACCTTTCTGGAAACCGTATTATGGATATACACACCCAGAGATACAGTTCATAGTCCAGTCAAGTTGACAATGGAAAGTAAGCATTATACCTTGTCACCTTCCAGACCTCATATCATAGAAGTAAGGTGGAACGCAAGTTTACAGCATGCCCTCCCGCTGTATGTTTATAGTTAAATGCCACTTATTATCAGTCACAATTCTAGTTTTTTAAAAGTATCTCTGCTCCTTGTTTGACAGGTTTTCAGATTATTCATATAAGAGAATCTTTACCATTTTCTGTGGATCACAGTCCAGATTCAAATGTGCCACCTAACAGAATGATTTCATGCAATCTTTGGAGCAATGCAGGACTAATTCTCTAACTTCTCCACTGCCATTATTTGAATAGCCTGATTGCTAGATTAAAGGAAAGACCTTAGGGACAGTCTGCAATATCTTTATTTCATCTTACCCCATTTTAACTCAATGATTCACAGAGAAAGTCCCTACAAGGTTTGTAAATAGAAGTGCAGAAATTACAAATCATGTATCAGAAAGGATGTAATAGAAGAAACATCACTGCACATAACCAGAGAGAAGTTTTTGATATGGCTGGAAGGGAGGTGAAAAGAGTCTGCTCACTGTTTCTTATCAGCTCTGGCTCAATAGGACAAATTTGGTTATTCTTGGCTTCCAGGTCATTATCCTCAAAATGAGAGAGTGAATTCCTTGAGGTTCCAATAAGAGACTTCAGGTTTGGGTGTTGAGAGGGACACTAAGAGGAGTTTCCTTAGAGATGTAAGTCTTGTTAGGAGAATTGTTAACCCCATGGTCATACAGATAGCAGCATGAAAGAGCACTGATGAGAATCCAAGCAACATGGTAAAATATGGGAAGTCCATTCTTATAGGTCTCAGAGGAATTGGGGGGTTTCATGAACTCAGGCTGACTAATTCCTATAGAGAAAGAAAAGGAGGAGGAGGAGGAGGAAAGGGGAGAAGGAAGAGAAGGAGGAGGAGGAGGAGGAGGAGGAGGAGGAGGAGGAGGAGGAGGAATAATCTCAAGGTAGGAATGTACAACTCCAGTGATGTGTGTGGGACACATCTATTGAAGTTGAACATGCTACACAGGTGTGGGATGTGTTGTCATTAGTGGCTTTCTGTTCTCCTTGGGTCTGGTAGTTTGGGCATCTAAATTTTCTTAAAGAAGGAAGAATAGAGTCTTTCTTCCTCCTATAATTTGAGAACCAAGTGAATCTCTTAGTCTATAGATTTTAGACAAGGACATATACGTTCCTAGTGCTGGATCGCTATTTCCTTTATAGAAAGTACAGGCTGTGCCTGTGGTGTGTGTGTGTGCTGAGGAACAGTCCTGTTTGGATTTTCTTAATAACACATACTTATCGAAGCCTCCATCCCATTTTCTACAAACTGACAGTAAATTCACTCGAAGGGAGCATCCAGGTCTTAAGCTATGTAAGCCTACAAACACGAAAGCAAAACCAATAATCCTTCTTCCACCACCCCCAATCCCCAAGGCAAAAATACGAGAATCCCTGTGTGGATGCTGGATTCCCTGAGCAGCACCTGGAGTGGATATTCTCATGTGCTGAGCATACTGTGCAATCATCTCCTGAATTGTGTTACAGGTGTGGACAAAGCCAATGCGATGCCAGCTCCAAGGATACTAAGGACCCATCTTCCCACTCAGCTGCTGCCACCGTCTTTCTGGACAAACAACTGTAAGGTAAGACAGTAGCAGTTCCTATCGGGACTGGAGCAGGGAGCCCAGAGCCTCAGGCCTTCACAGCCTGAGTGAGTATAGCTTCCTTAGCAGTACGCTGTACCTCTGAGACCTCATACTGTGCAGTAAAGTCAAACACCATGCTAGATTTAGTAGAGTGGTTCCCCAGAGGCTTTCAAATGTGATGTGAAGGCCGAGGGCAGACTGAGGTACTGGGGATCATGTGTTCTTCAGTGAAGCAGACTGGGAGTGGGGAACGGGAACCATAGGCTGTAGGCTATAGGAGGGCTTATGGAGTGGAGCACAAAGAAGACTGAGCAGATCAAGTGCAAAGGACTGATGTTCAAAGGGTAAATCCCAGTGGAGCTGCAGAGGAGGCTTGGATGGAGCCTCAGAAGCCTCCAGGCTGCTTTCACTCTTTCTAGGATTATGTCATGTGTCCCAGTGTCTTGTCTATTGTGTTCCTGACACATTGAGGGTGTTGGACCATGGTAGGAGTATACCATAGGTATACCAAGGAGTATGCCAAGGGTACAGTAATCGTGCAGTGAGTGGAGCTGAAATTCAAGGATGAGTCAATGGCTTTTCTAAGAATAATCTTTTTCTTTTTTAAATGGAAATAGTGAAAGAAAGATAAAAAGGGACTAGAGAAATGGGCTCAGTGCTTAAGTGTATTGGCTGTTCTTCCAGAGGACAAAGGTTCAGATACTAGCTCACAACTGTCTGTAACTTCAGTACTAGGGGATATGATGCCCTCTTCTGGTTTGTATGGGTACTGCTTGCACATGGGTCATGATCATACAAGCAGGCAATGCATCAATATAAATAAAACCATCACATAATTTAAGCTTTAAGGATTGTTTTGAAAGGACTAAAGTATTTATAGATAGCAGAAATATTGGTGGAGTTCCTACAATCAAATGACTTGTATTGTCCGTAAAGGTGGGTGACGAGTGCCAATTCTATTCCTGGCATTACTGAGACCAGCTATTATGAAATCACTGAGGAATACCTCTTGATATTATCTGAGATCAAATAAGCTGAGGAAATTCCCAAGTTACAAAAAAATAAAACTGAAATAAAATTAAGAAAAGCATAATTATCATGGACCTGTGCAGTGGTATTTGATCCCCTGGATAATTCAGCAACATTAGCTTTAATGTTTGCACAGGGATTGAAACAGAACATGAACACAAGGAGATAAGAGAATGAGGAGAGAGCATAGGTATCATGGGTCATCATCTTCCATGTATATGTAGGTGGAGGAGTTGAGCTCTGTGGTACTGAGAACCGTCTTCAATGGGTATAATTTCAGTTTTGAATGAGTGAGGTTATTAAGTATATAAAACAAGCCAGAGAAAATGAACAAATAGAAAGCAGCAGGCAAATGGAAGGGTGGAGAGAGAGAGAGAGAGAGAGAGAGAGAGAGAGAGAGAGAGAGAGAGAGAGAGATAACAAACAACAAATCAGGTCCTCAAGCAGAAATTGCCTGGACAAGCCCTCTTGAATCTGACACTTGTTGTTCCCAGCACAGAGATTCTCAGGCAGAGCATAGAGTGTCCCTGGGCAAGGCTTCCAGGTCAAGGAACAAATCACAGTAGAAAGATAATATTACAAAGGGAGGACTCACAAACATCTAGCAAAAACTACTGATGAATCTCCACTGGGATAGCCAGTCAATTTACTCATAAAATACCCAGGCTGATCAGAATATTCCTCCAAGTAAAGGACAGGTAGGAAAGAGATAACATCAGGAGATCCTGTGCTCACACCATTTTCAAGAAACTGAGGAAGTTTAAGCATCAGCTGGAGTTTCACACTGAGGTTTCTCTCTATGGCTAAGGTTTCCAAGAGCTGATCTTCTAGTATCTCTTTCCCAATGGGCTAAACAAAGTAACACCTTTACAAAAGAGTTCACCTTCCAGATGTTCTCAGTAACTAGTTTTTTACTTGGGCTATTTTTCTCTTCTCTTCCCTCCTTGATACAGAGTTCATGGAGTAGTCTCTCCCCAGATAAGGGATCTTGGAGTACACTTAGAAAAATATATTTGGTGTTGAAGTTCGTATGGAGTAACCCAACTTCTGAAGCCAGCTTCTCAGTGAATTCAAACAACAGAAGGAAATTTACCAATATAGTATACATTGTAGGTGGTAAAGAAGACTGTAGGCAACTTCTGGGTAGTCTTGTGTCATCTGTCAAAGGTTTTAAAGATTAATTCCCTATTCTTACCCTGGACTATAAGCTCTTACAAATCAGCATAAGATGACCCCAGTACCAGAAACACCAGTATATCTAACAGAAATACACATGATCTTATCTGAAGAGTCATCTCAGCTCAGATCCCCAGATTACTACTGTGATCATGATCATACATTACAACATACATACATACATACATACATACATACATACATACATACAACATACATAAGGAAAGAGACCTTCATGAGGGTGTCTGCTAAAGAACAGTTCAAGTTGGCTCCTAAAAACTTCTGACAAACCTGTTATATGCAAAAATAAGAAAATGTTAATGCGGCTGCTCCCAAAACCCGTGGGAGAGAGACTTCACCGCCTGGACAGGTAGGCACTCCTGAGACTTCAGAGCAGAAGAGACCACCAACATTGCCCAACCCTGCCCACATCCCTGGCCCAAGAGGAAACTGTATATGACCTCTGGGTTCCCTTGGATAAGGGCACAGCAGCAGCGGGTCAAGTGCGTCTGAGACACCCCCAGAACCTGAAGGGACCGACCAGATAAACAGTTCTTTACACCCAAATCCTGTGGGAGGGAGAGCTAAACTTTCAGAGAGGCAGACAAGCCTGGGAAACCAGAAGAGACTGCACTCTGCACACATTACTGATTCCAGAGGAAAACACCAAACGCCATCTGGAACCCTGGTGCACGGAAGCTCCTGGAAAGGGCAGCACAGAACTTCCTAGTTGCTACCCCCACAAAGAGCTCGTAGGCAGCACCCCACAAGCAAACTTGAGCCTCAGCACCACAGGTAAGACAAACCTTCCTACTCCAAGCGACCTGCCTAGTGAACTCAGGACACAGGCCCACAGGAACAGCTAAAGACCTGTAGATAGGAAAAACTACACGCCCGAAAGCAGAACACTCTGTTCCCATAACTGACTGAAAGAAAACAGGAAAACAGGTCTACAACACCCCTGAAACACAGGATGATAGGACAGTCTAGCCACTGTCAGAAATAGCAGAACAAAGTAACACCAGAGATAATCTGATGGTGAGAGGCAAGCGCACGAACCCAAGGAACAGAAACCAAGACTACATGGCATCATCGGAGCCCAATTCTTCCACCAAAGCAAACACTGAATATCCAAACACGCCAGAAAAGCAAGATCTAGTTTCAAAATCATATTTGATCATGACGCTGGAGGACTTCAAGAAAGATGTGAAGAACTCCCTTAGAGAAACACAGGAAAACATAAATAAACAAGTAGAAGCCCACAGAGAGGAATCACAAAAATCCCTGAAAGAATTCCAGGAAAACACAATCAAACAGTTGAAGGAATTAAAAATGGAAATAGAAGCAATCAAGAAAGAACACATGTAAACAACCCCGGATATAGAAAACCAAAAGAAGAGACAAGGAGCTGTAGATACAAGCTTCACCAACAGAATACAAGAGATGGAAGAGAGAATCTCAGGAGCAGAAGATTCCATAGAAATCATTGACTCAACTGTCAAAGATAATGTAAAGCAGAAAAAGCGACTGGTCCAAAACATACAGGAAATCCAGGACTCAATGAGAAGATCAAACCTAAGGATAATAGTTGTAGAAGAGAGTGAAGACTCCCAACTTAAAGGACCAGTAAATATCTTCAACAAAATCATAGAAGAAAACTTCCCTAACCTAAAGAAGGAGATACCCATAAGCATACAAGAAGCCTACAGAACTCCAAATAGATTGGACCAGAAAAGAAACTCCTCCCGTCACATAATAGTCAAAACACCAAACGCACAAAATAAAGAAAGAATATTAAAAGCAGTAAGGGAAAAAGGTCAAGTAACATATAAAGGCAGACCTATCAGAATCACACCAGACTTTTCTCCAGAAACTATGAAAGCCTGAAGATCCTGGACAGATGTCATACAGACCCTAAGAGAACACAAATGGCAGCCTAGGTTACTGTATCCAGCAAAACATAGATGGAGAAACCAAGATATTCCATGACAAAACCAAATTTAAACAATATCTTTCTACAAATCCAGCACTAAAAATGATAATTAATGGTAAAACCCAACATAAGGAGGCAAGCTACACCCTAAAAGAAGCAAGAAACTAATCGCCTTGGCAACAAAACAAAGAGAAGAAAAAGCACACAAACATAACCTCAGATCCAAATATGAATATAACAAGAAGCAATAATCACTATTCCTTAATATCTCTCAACATCAATGGACTCATCTCCCCAATAAAAAGACATAGATTAACAAACTGGATACGCAACAAGGACCCTGCATTCTGCTGCCTACAAGAAACACACCTCAGAGACAAAGACAGACACTACCTCAGAGTGAAAGGCTGGAAAACAACTTGCCGAGCAAATGGTCAGAAGAAGCACGCTGGAGTAGCCATTCTAATATCAAATAAAATCAATTTTCAACTAAAAGTCATCAAAAAAGATAAGGAAGGACACTTCATGTTCATCAAAGGAAAAATCCACCAAGATGAACTATCAATCCTAAATATCTATGCCCCAAATACAAGGGCACCTACATACGTAAAAGAAACCTTACTAAAGCTCAAAACACACATTGCACCTCACACAATAATAGTAGGAGATTTCAACACCCCACTCCCATCAATGGACAGATCATGGAAACAGAAATTAAACAGAGACGAAGACAGACTAAGAGAAGTCACGAACCAAATGGACTTAACAGATATTTATAGAACATTCTATCCTAAAGGAAAAGTATATTCCTTCTTCTCAGCTCCTCATGGTACTTTCTCCAAAACTGACCATATAATTGGTCAAAAAACGGGCCTCAACAGGTACAGAAAGATAGAAATCATCCCATGCGAGCTATCAGACCATCACGGCCGAAAGCTGGTCTTCAATAACAAAAAGGGAAGAATGCCCACATATACGTGGAAGTTGAACAATGCTCTACTCAACGATAACCTGGTCAAGGAAGAAATAAAGAAAGATATTAAAGACTTCTTAGAATTTAATGCAAATGAAGGTACAACATACCCAAACTTATGGGACACAATGAAAGCTGTGCTAAGAGGAAAACTCATACCTCTGAGTGCCTGCGGAAAGAAACAGGAAAGAGCATATGTCACCAGCTTGACATCACACCTAAAAGCTCTAGAACACAAAGAAGCAAATACACCCAGGAGAAGTAGAAAGCAGGAAATAATCAAACTCAGAGCTGAAATCAACCAAGTAGAAACAAAAAGGACCATAGAAAGGATCAACAGTAACGAAAGTTGGTTCTTTGAGAAAATCAACAAGATAGATAAACCCTTAGCCAGACTAACGAGAGGATACAGAGAGTGTGTCCAAATTAACAAAATCAGAAATGAAAAGGGAGACATAACTACAGATTCAGAGGAAATTCAAAAAATCATCAGATCTTACTATAAAAGCTTATATTCAACAAAACTTGAAAATCTGCAGGATATGGACAATTTCCTAGACAGATACCAGGTACCGAAGTTAAATCAGGAACAGATAAACCAGTTAAACAACCCCATAACTCCTAAGGAAATAGAAGCAGTCATTAAAGGTCTCCCAACCAAAAAGAGCCCAGATCCAGACGAGTTTAGTGCAGAATTCTATCAGACCTTCATAGAAGACCTCGTACCAATATTATCCAAACTATTCCACAAATTGAAACAGATGGAGCACTACCAAATTCCTTCTATGAAGCCACAATTACTCTTATACTTAAACCACACAAAGACCCAACAAAGAAAGAGAACTTCAGACCAATTTCCCTTATGAATATCGACGTAAAATTACTCAATAAAATTCTGGCAAACCGAATCCAAGAGCACATCAAAACAATCACCCATCATGATCAAGTCGGCTTCATCCCAGGCATGCAGGGATGGTTTAATATACAGAAAACTGATTTATTTCATTTAATTTTATACCCAGCCACTATGCTGAAGTTGTCTATCAGCTTCAGTAGTTCTCTGGTGGAACTTTCAACCACCATGATTTTTTCAACGTGATCCATTATATAAACAAACTGAAAGAACAAAAGCACATGATCATTTCATTAGATGCTGAGAAAGCATTTGACAAAATTCCACACCCTTTCATGATAAAAGTCCTGGAAAGAATAGGAATTCAAGGCCCATACCTAAACATAGTAAAAGCCATATACAGCAAACCAGTTGCTAACATTAAACTAAATGGAGAGAAACTTGAAGCAGTCCCACTAAAATCAGGGACTAGACAAGGTTGCCCACTCTCTCCCTACTTATTCAATATAGTACTTGAAGTTCTAGCCAGAGCTATCAGAAAACAAAAGGAGGTCAAGGGGATACAGATCGGAAAATTAGAAGTCAAAATATCAGAGCTATCAGAAAACAAAAGGAGGTCAAGGGGATAGAGATCGGAAAAGAAGAAGTCAAAATATCACGATTTGCAGATGATATGATAGTATATTTAAGTGATCCCAAAAGTTCCACCAGAGAACTACTGAAGCTGATAGACAACTTCAGCATAGTGGCTGGGTATAAAATTAACTGAAATAAATCAGTAGCCTTCCTCTACACAAAAGAGAAACAAGCCGAGAAAGAAATTAGGGAAACGACACCCTTCATAATAGACCCAAATAATATAAAGTACCTCAGTGTGACTTTAAACAAGCAAGTAAAAGATCTGTACAATAAGAACTTCAAGAACCTGAAGAAAGAAATTGAAGAAGACCTCAGAAGATGGAAAGGTCTCCCATGCTCATGGATTGGCAGGACTAATATAGTAAAAATGGCCATTTTACCAAAAGTGATCTACAGATTCAATGCAATCCCCATCAAAATACCAATCCATTTCTTCAAAGAGTTAGACAGAACAATTTGCAAATTCATCTGGAATAACAAAAAACCCAGGATAGCTAAAACTATCCTCAACAATAAAAGGACTTCAGGGGGAATCACTATCCCTGAACTCAAGCAGTATTACAGAGCAATAGTGATAAAAACTGCATGGTATTGGTACAGAGACAAACAGATAGACCAATGGAACAGAATTGAAGACCCAGAAATGAACCCACACACCTATGGGCACTTGATTTTTGACAAAGGAGCCGAAACCATCCAATGGAAAAAAGATAGCATTTTCAGCAAATGGTGCTGGTTCAACTGGAGGGCAACATGTAGAAGAATGCAGATCGATCCATGCTTATCACCCTGTACAAAGCTTAAGTCCAAGTGGATCAAGGACCTCCACATCAAACCAGACACACTCAAACTAATAGAAGAAAAACTAGGGAAGCATCTGGAACACATGGGCACTGGAAAAAATTTCCTGAACAAAACACCAATGGCTTATGCTCTAAGATCAAGAATCGACAAATGGGATCTCATAAAACTGCAAAGCTTCTGTAAGGCAAAGGACACTGTGGTTAGGACAAAACGGCAACCAACAGATTGGGAAAAGATCTTTACCAATCCTACAACAGATAGAGGCCTTATATCCAAAATATACAAAGAACTCAAGAAGTTAGACTGCAGGGAGACAAATAACCTTATTAAAAAATGGGGTTCAGAGCTAAACAAAGAATTCACAGCTGAGGAACGCTGAATGGCTGAGAAACACCTAAAGAAATGTTCAACATCTTTAGTCATAAGGGAAATGCAAATCAAAACAACCCTGAGATTTCACCTCACACCAGTGAGAATGGCTAAGATCAAAAACTCAGGTGACAGCAAATGCTGGCAAGGATGTGGAGAAAGAGGAACACTCCTCCATTGTTGGTGGGATTGCAGACTGTTACAACCATTCTGGAAATCAGTATGGAGGTTCCTCAGAAAATTGGACATTGAACTGCCTGAGGATCCAGCTATACCTCTCTTGGGCATATACCCAAAAGATGCCGCAACAGATAAAAAAGACACGTGCTCCACTATGTTCATAGCAGCCTTATTTATAATAGCCAGAAGCTGGAAAGAACCCAGATGCCCTTCAACAGAGGAATGGATACAGAAAGTGTGGTACATCTACACAATGGAATATTACTCAGCTATCAAACACAATGACTTTATGAAATTCGTAGGCAAATGGTTGGAACTGGAAAATATCATCCTGAGTGAGATAACCCAATCACAGAAAAACACACATGGTATGCACTCATTGATAAGTGGCTATTAGCCCAAATTCTTGAATTACCCTAGATGCCTAGAACACTTGAAACTCAATACGGGTGATCAAAATGTGAAATCTTCACTCCTTCTTTGAAAGGGGAACAAGAATATCCTTGGCAGGGAATAGAGAAGCAAAGATTAAAACAGAAACAGAGGAACACCCATTCAGAGCCTGCCACACATGTGGCCCATACATATACAGCCACCCAATTAGACAAGATGGATGAAGCAAAGAAGTGCAGGCAGACAGGAGCTGGATGTAGATCTCCTCTGAGAGACACAGCCAGAATACAGCAAATACAGAGGCGAATGCCAGCAGCAAACCACTGAACTGAGAATAGGACCTTCATTGAAGAAATCAGAGAAAGAACTGGAAAGCTTGAAGGGTCTTGAGACACCATATGAACAACAATGCCAAGCAACCAGGGCATCCAGGGACTAAGCCACTACCTAAAGACTATACATGGACTGACCCTGTACTCTGACCTAATAGATAGCATTGAATACCCTAGTAAGATCATCAGTGTAAGGGGAAGCACTGGATCCTGCTAAGACTGAACCCCCAGTGAACGTGATTACTGGAGGGAGGGTGGCAATGGTGGGAGGATGTGGAGGGGAACACCCATAAAGAAGGGGAGGGGGACGGATTAGGGGGATGTTGGCCCGTAAACCGGAAAAGGGAATAACACTCCAAATGGAAATAAGAAATACTCAAGTTAAAAAAAAAATAAATAAAAAAACAAACAAAAAAGTGACAAAAAAAGAAAATGTTAATGCTGTACCAAATAGATCATTGTATCAAATATGACATAAAGAAAGAAGATGTGACTTTAGGTTGAATCATCAAATAAAGCAATGGTGTTTTATAATTGCTTACACATATATGTATATATCATTATATATTATATACATTATATATTATATATACATATTTAACTATTTATATAAACAACACAGAAAATTAAAAACCAGAACGAGCCTAACCCTCAGACTGTGTGCATCTGAATAGAGAAATGTATGGACTTGGAAAGGGATGAATGAGGGCTGAGGAAAGGTGAGAGTTATGCCATGTGGCTGGAAAGCACATCTCTGAAAAGGAAAGATGAAACTCCTAAAATGTCAGTCAATACTGAGGTGAAAGACAGCCTGAGTACAAAGTGCAAGAATTAAATTAAAAAATAAATAAATAATCTGACACTTTAGAAAATTCTTTCCATTGGTGCACAGCAGCATTTTTACTTGGAGAATACAAGGGCAAGATAACAAAGTCTCCCAACAGGGTCCTTATTGAAATGCACCTAGTGTTTGCTTATTCTGTGTAGAAACACACAGATTTTAAAGTGATCATCATGGAAGAAAGTGTGTGCTCATATCAAGTAGGATCCACGGTGCTGCTCCACGCCAAAACAGCAGGTGGAGCAATTGCTTTCTCAGAAATCAGGCTGAGGTTTCTGGAAGGCTCAGTGGCTCTGTAGTTGATTCAGAGTATGTAGAGGAAGAGTTTGCCCCTGATAACAAAAGGGAAATCAAGAATTGAGATAAATTTTAATGAGTTAGGGCTGGGCTGGGAGTATCATAATTGGTGACATTGCTCTAGGCTGAGTCTCAGTGCCAGGGCAGGAGAGCTGAGCATTCCCCAAAAGGACTCACCCAGAGGGACAACTAGGGAGTTCCAATATTTGTGTTCCTTTAACTCACCTCTCTTCTTCTCCAAAGTACCTTTATGTGGCTCGAAACGCCAAAGACTGCATGGTTTCCTTCTACCACTTCTACAGAATGTGCCAGGTGCTCCCCAATCCAGGCACCTGGAATGAGTATTTTGAAACCTTCATCAATGGAAAAGGTAAATAAAAATGCATTGTCCCTCTGTGGTTTTACCCCGATTAGGCTGAGCTGAGAGAACAACCCCTGACAGTTGATCCCCCAGAGTTTCCTGTGCCTCCTATCCTGGCCTCTATTTGGGGATTCCCGACCTATAGACTTTCCTCAGCCTGTGTGACCCTGTCATAATATCAGGGTGCAAGTGATTGTGCATAATCAATATGAAGCCACTTTAATTCTCATATTAAAGAAAAGCCCCCAATACTGACAGAAACTACGTGACCTCAGAATCGAGCAGCTCAGTGATGCTGGGAAATATCTAATACAGAATTTTTCCTTCTCTGATGTACCTGAAGCCAGAAAAAAGAAAGAAAGAGAGAGAGAGAGACAGAGAGACAGAGACAGAGACAGAGAGTGAGACAGAGAGAGAGAGAGAAAGAAAGAAAGAAAGAAAGAAAGAAAGAAAGAAAGAGAGAGAAAGAGAGAGAGAAAGAGAGAGAGAGAAAGAAAAAGAAAAAAGGAAAGTCAAACTTTCCTGACTTGGAAGATTTGTGTCCATGAAAACAATTCTTGTTTTTCACAGTAAGTTGTGGATCTTGGTTTGACCATGTGAAAGGATGGTGGGAAATTCGAGACAGATACCAGATTCTCTTCCTCTTCTATGAAGACATGAAGAGGGTAAGTAAATTACTTCTTCAGCATCAGGAACAGGGAAGCTGCTTTAGGAATGTGGTTCTGACAGGAATGTCTGAAAAATGTGATAGTGTGAAAACTCTTTTCCAGTCCAACTAATGCTACCCTCACTCACAGGACCCAAAGCGTGAAATCCAGAAGGTAATACAGTTCATGGGCAAGAATTTGGATGAAGAGGTCGTGGATAAAATAGTCCTGGAGACATCATTTGAGAAAATGAAAGACAATCCTTTGACAAATTTTTCTACAATCCCCAAGACTATCATGGACCAGTCCATTTCCCCTTTCATGAGAAAAGGTCTGTGGGGCTTATTTATCTCTAATTCTGAGGCAGTCCCCCTCCAATCCACATATTGTGATTCTAAGAAAGCTAGAGATTTGTTCCTAGTGTACAAGAAGCTCTACAAAGCAAGTCTTACAGATAACTAAGACAGACTCCCCTTGGTGCACACCTCCTTGGGATCCCTGCCTGCGGTTAGACTCATCAGATCTGACATCTAGTTTGATTCTGTCTCCAAATCATGACTCATGACACTTTCAGGACTTTCAGCATGTATTACTGAGACCCAGGCCCTTAATGCTTCCTAGATTTTGAAAGAAAAAAAATCTGATTATCCCTGGTGATTCACTTTTAAGTGGGGAATGTTATTTTTTAAAGTTAGTATACTCAATAACTTTCTAAAACTCAACAGTTCGATGATTTCACACAGATCCTCAGTAAACCCACTTTCCAAAAAGGTAGGTACAGAATGAAACCCATCCCACTGTCTCATTAACATCTGCACTTTTTTCCACTGCTATGCAACCAGGACTAGGTTTTATAAACAGCTGCAGAACTTTTTTTCTTTTACTTTCAGCACAGGAGTTAATCCATTGCCCTTGCAGTATTCCCTCTTTTCTCTCTTAGACTTTGGTAAGGTTTGAGAAGCACCCTTTTTCCCAGTCTATCCATGTCCACTCTTCTCTGCACTCACTTGTGTTTGCTTCTTTGCTTGCTTGCTTTGGCCATAAAAACACAACTAAGAATACCATGACAGAAACCTGTTCACTAACACAAACCGTGATTACCTTACATACTTTTGCTTACCAGAATATGAGCTATCCCTCCAGGAAAAGAAATACTGACCTCTACGCATGACTATCTATACAGGACTCATGGATATCCTGTTATTCTTCCAAGTATTTCTCTTATTATAGATATTGTGTCCATATTTTTATGATTAATGCTACAATGAACATTTCTTGTTCATCAAGTTGGATAATTTTCTTTAAGAATCACAAGTGTTACAGTGATTATCTCTCTAAAATTATTTAAAATAATAAAAATAGAATCTCGTTCCAATAACATAATCTACTAAAAACAATTCATAGAAATAAACGATGCAGTTCAATACATTCTTACAAACAAATAAAACTAAGTGATCAAAGTAAAAAGAATTCCACCAGCTTGGTTGATATCCTGCCATATCCTTTGCAGGCAATCTTTCCTTCAGAAGAAAATATTCCCATTTCTCACTGTAAGTTGGTTTTGTTTGTTCTTAGGTGGCATATACTTGGAGTGTCACAACATGTATTTTCTTATGCCCCAGATCTCTGGCCAGTATAACATCTTAAGATCTCCTTGTATGGCTATATGTCTACCATTCCTTCATTTTTATAATTGTTACTACCTAATATGTGTGTGTAGCACAGTAGAGCCAAGATTCTGGGTCACATTGAATTGATTGATTTTATTTAGACGCCAGAGCCCCTGCACAAAGACAACTAAACCCCCTTCTCATTAAGGAGAGGTAAAGTGGTGAGGAATTGAGCTCCTGTCAGGACAGCACCAATGTGGGTACTGCACACTCCAGTCAGGGATACAGTCTGTCAACCACACACTGATGCTTTTGTCTGGCCTTTGTCCTTTAGGAATTGTGGGTGATTGGAAAAACCACTTTACTGTGGCCCAGAATGAGAGGTTTGATGAAATCTATGAGCAAAAGATGGACGGAACCTCTCTAAACTTCTGCATGGAACTCTGATCAAGATGAGAAGATAGACATCAAGGACAGGAGTCTGTCTGCAAGCCTCAATCCAGCCAAAGGAAGATCAGAAAGCAAACTGTAAATGCCAAGGACTGTGACACCAACTCTGTTATTACTGACATCACTTTACAATTCACAAAATCATATTATGTCCAGTGTATACTTTCTCCACTATTCAGTACAAATCAGTAAGATGGCTTAATAAGCTAATAAATAAACAAACTTGAATAGTATAAATTTTATGATGACATCTTTCTAGGAGGTATAGCCTATATTCTAACTCTAAATAACTATCTTATGCACAAAAACACAAATATTAGAAATCATCTAAATGAATGTACAGAAATTCCTAATGTCTTTCTGCTCAATCGGTATTTTTCATGGTTACAGTGGGAAGACTCAGTTTGTGGACAACTTGTTGCAACATGCTCACTGGAACATTTTCTACCTGGTAGGAGGAAATTGAGGGAAGGACTTCAAGGAGATGTCAGAAATCCAAATCTTAATAAACGGAATCCTAGTTCTGGATCATAAAAGAAACAGAAGAAAGGCATGAGGGTGACCTTTGGAAAGCACAAATTGTGTCTTGAAAAAAGCAGAATGGAAGCTTGGTGTTCAACTTGCAGCCAGTTGAGTTTTGATCTCCTGTCATCTCTTCTGAGGAACAGCTTGTACTTTTGCCCACTTTAGCAGAGTCCATCTGCATTTGCTTGCCAGCATACTTCCTTCCACCTCCCACTCGCTCCATGTCTTGGGCATCCTTTTACTCCCAGTAACCAGGCAATATGGAGAACACAGCATGTTGCACGATGGCTCGGAAGACGGAAAGGCAAACACGTTTCGGGTCACAAATTCTCAGCACTTACCCTTTCACTTTAGTTGCAGATGTCAGCACTGCTAAGCTGAGATCAGCAGGAGCAGCCTGTGGCATGAGCAGGATATATATGTGAGCTCAGGGTACCTAGCATGAGCTAGAATGCCATTTGCTTTCTAGCACTCAAACCTGCAATGGCCATGTGATGAGGACGTGGGCACAGCATGTGTTACTACCAGCAAGAGCTATGAGAAGGTGTAGTACAAGTTAGTGGATGGAAGCTAAGAAACTGGAACATGGCCTAGAAGAGAATGAGTGCTCCTGGCCCTGGGTCTTCCTTTCCCTTGTTTCTTGGCCATGAAAAATTCAATAAAATGAGGTGGTTAGTTTTGCTTTGCCATTTACCCTCACCATGATATTCTGTCCATCTCACCACAGAATGTAAATTCCAAACCCAAGAGCTAAAATAAAGCTTCTGTCTTTATAAGTTGCTTTCCCAGATACTTGTTATAATGAAAGAAAGCTCACTAATACATTCCCAATGATGTGGTTATAAAATACTAGAAAAGTCTGAAATTTTGTTGAACTTATAGACAATCGCTTGGTTACTGCCGAAATCTAACCATATGTGTACAGTTAATTAACAATGTCTATTATATAAAAAAAATTATATCCGAATTGTATTGTAAATTTTTATTGTTTGCTCCTAAGTCTTGAAATTATTCAAAGTTTCTCTAGGTAGAGAGTCCCCACTTACAATCCAAACTAAACTGAAGTCCCTACATCTGCTTCCTGTCAGGGTTAAGTTCATAAGAGCCCAGAGTCACTCTAGCCTATAAAAGGAATGACTCTGGTCTCCAACCATCTACTGGTTAACTGTAGATTTAAGGTAAACTTTGGAAACATAATAGTGTCGAACTTAAGCCTCTTTTGGCTTTATTCTTCTGGGAGTTTCCTTTGTATTCAGAAATTAAAATAGCAGAACTTGAAAGAGATAAATTGTAAAACATATTATGTTGGCTTTGTAAGTACACGATTGTATTCATAATTTACACATTGGCAATTTTTAACTATTACTTTTAGAGACAAGAATTAATCAAGTAAATGAAACATTACATCAGAAGAGTAGTTAAGTAACTGTTAGAACGTTTATAAACATTTTAGTTTTACTAGCATTGACTTATGATTATTTTACTAGCATGTCTCTATATACACAAAATTCAATAAAAGAGTTTCAATTACTCCATTTGTTTGCTATCAATCATTTATTTATTTCTGCTCATGATAAATACTGATAACAGACTGGGTACAGAAAAAATGGATAGTAAAAATGATTCAGTCCAGCTTAAGAATGAGCCAATTAATAAGCTCATGTAACCTTCCTTAGCAGACCTCTCTTACATCTGGTATCACTAACACCTTGAGGTCTCCAATGCTTTTTGTCCTTCATGGTTACAGCTTTACTCTTGGATTTTGGGGGTACTGTTGAGGATCAGGGATCCATCCCCTTCTGTGGCAGTCTCAGTTCAGACTGACACCTTTTAAACAAATTTGCATGTTCAGAAGTTGAGGCCTGCTATAGGTGGAGTTTTTCCTCAGTGTATGTTCATATCATCCCACAGCAGAGCAGGGGATTACAGGTAACAATCACAGACTCTTTTTCAGCATATACCTTAGCTGAAATTTTCACTTGGTCTTTTCCTAGTCAGTAATCTGCAGATTTTTTTTCCCAATCTGTCTATCCAACAGTTGCTCTTTTTCACCACAGATGTAGACAAGAGAGTTCAGAAGAAGCCACAACATAGCCTAAATGCTCTCTTGTCTTGAAATTACCTGTGCCAACTAATTAGTTCCTAATTATTTGATTTAATTTTCAGTTTAAGTGCTCAATTCTTAGCATCCATTCGTGAACGCATAATAATAATAGAAGCATTTTTACAGCTTTACTCATATATTGACCCTAGAACACAGATAGTAGGAGACTTCAATACTCTACTCAGTTGACATGTCATCCAGACAAAACTAAACAAAGAAATACCAGAGCTGACATCAAAAACCAAATGGATCTGACAAATATTTACAGAACGTTTCACTCAAATACAAAAGAATATACTTTCTTCTTTCCACATCATAGAACTTTCTCCTAAATTGATCACATACTTAGACACAAAGTCTGCACATACAAGAAAGTTGAAATAACTCTCTACATTCTTTCTGACTGTCACAAGAGAAGCCGGATACCAACAATAGAAAAATGAAACAAAAAACTAAAAGACAGAAAGCTTTACAAACTCATGGTAAAAGAACAGGTCACTACTGAATGAAAAGAAGTCAAGCCAGAAATTAAGAAAGAAATTAAACACTTTCTAGAATTGAATGAAAATGGTTACTCTACATGTTCACACTTAAAGGACACAATAAAGACAGTTCTCAGAGGAACTAAGTGCTTCACAGGGTTGTTAAGAGCTGCTATATTAGAAACTGTGAGCATACCTAAAAGCTATAGAATAAAAGAGAAATCACAACCAAAAGAAGGAGATGGCAAGAAATAACCAAAGTCAGGGCTGAAGTAAATAAAATTGGAACAAATACAAAGAATCAATGTAACAAAAGGTTGATTTTTTGACAAAATCAGCAAGATTGACAAAACTCTTAGTCAAATTAAATAAAAGACAGAGAGAAAATATCCAAAGTACCATAATTAGAAATGAAAACAGAGAGATAACAACAGAAACTGAGAAAATCCAGGGAATCATAAGGAAATATATTAAAAACTTGCACTCCACAAAATTGGAAAATCTTTTTAAAAAATAATTTTCTTTTTCTAAATTTCATTTATTTTACTGGATATTTTATGTGTTTAAATTTCAAGTTATGCCCTTTCCCAGTTCAACCCCTTTGCCATCACTCTTAATGCTCCCCTTCCCATCCACCCACTATGCTTCACTACACTGGCATTCCTCTACATTAGGAAATGAGCCTTCACAAGACAAAGGTCTTCTCTTCCTTTTGATACCAGTCGATGCAATCCTCTGCTACATATGCAGCTGGATCCATGGGTCTCCCCACATGTACTCTTCTCTATGCCCTAGAGCACTAAGGTTACTGGATTATTCTGTATGTCCTGGGAATGGGAATTTACACCCCCAATGCTTAAACAACAAATACTATACAATCTCCATAGCCCAATTTGTACAAAGCCCTCAACAAATCTACTAAAAATCAGCAGTGTTTTCCAGATATACAGGTGTTTGCTTGAAAATCCAATTCAAATTTGTTCAGCACTTTTCTAAAGAGGACACCTCTACCACAATCTTCAAAAGCTTGTATTAGTCCCAACACTTGCAATTTTGTTTAATCAGTACACTTGTTAACATTTTCCAGATTGCACAGCACATCAGTAAAATTATTTGGATAACTGACATGGGGAAAAAGACACTAGAGAGCACACAATTCTGAAAGAACAAGCATAAAAGATATAGGTATTCTCTCCAGGAACAACTTATCTAAGAAAGTAGCATGGTGCTGGAAGTAGTTTGAAATATTTGAGGCTTATGAAAAACATGAAAGAGACACAAAATATCACTGAGCATGCTTTGTATCTGGGACATAACACTATTCTCCATCTGGAATATCAACCTCGTCTAAGATAAAGGTTCATGTCAGGATAAATGTAAGGTATTTGTTATCAAAGCTGATCATTCCCAGAACTGAGGTCAATTCCCAGAAATTGAGTTTAATTCTCAGAACCCTCATGATGGAAGAAGAAAACAACTTCTAAAAAATTGTCTTTTGACTTCTAAATGTCTGCCTTGGCATTGGTGCCCCCACGACAGTATAAATTGTAAAAATCCCAAAACATAGAAATGAATGCCAAATGAACATAACATGGCCAAATAATTTTCTGGCATGTTCAGAAAATTCAGAAAGAAGCTAAAACAAAAGCTATATAGGGGAGAAGATTAATTCTATCCAGTTTATATTTTTATTGGAAAACTCGCAAATATATCTATTGTTTATTCTCTCCAAATCTGTCTTCTTATTGGCTATGTTTGTGAATTGTGTCTATTCAAAATATGTCCTTAATATATGGTTTATAACTTCCCTTAAAACTGGGCTCACAAGCCTCTTGATTTTGCTCTTTTTGAATGATTACTATTTATTCAATTACATTACCTCTATGATTTAAATGCTCTTCTAAGCTGTAAAAGAAGTCTTTGGACAATAGTTTAAGACAAAGTCTGTGTTGTACATGTCAAGAAAGGGCATGTGTCCTGTATGTATGTCCAGCCTTCTCCAGACTTCGTGGTTTACAGATTTAAAATCTATAAATTATGTGGATAAACTCACACAGAACACACACAGAGAGAGAGAGAGAGAGAGAGAGAGAGAGAGAGAGAGAGAGAGACAAAGACAGAGACAGAGACAGAGAGAGAAAATATTCTAATTAAAAAGTGCCATGCCACTCTAGAAAATAACTGCCACAGGTTTCACAGCTCTGTGCAAACACTAGCCAACACAAGAAACCCACGTTATACCATGAGCTGCCAGCATTTTAACTAATTCCACATTTGCAATGTGTTGTTTACATTGCAAATAGAGAGTAAAATCCTCTAGCAAAAATAATTGTATAATATTTTTACTATGAACAAGGTATAATAAGACCACAGTTTTAAAATGTCAAATAAATCACTCAATCACAATCTACTATTTTCAGTCTACCCCCATGTAGACTCATTCTGGGGTCTCTGCCCTCCAGTGTTTCCTCTCAACTGCCCCTCAGGTTTAAGTTTTTGGGGATGCATACTAGACCTTGGACCAGGTGAGGAGCTGGGTTACACATCCCTAGGCTCCACTGCGGGTGCAGGCAAATTCTGAAAAGGACCCATGGCTCAGCACCTCAGGTCACTATGAGATAGGTAAAAAGGTATTACAGTCCTAGAAACATAAATCTTTTTCACTCGCCCTTCCAGATGAGCACATGGACCCCATACAGTCCTGAGGTCCCATTCTTTTCACAGGGCTACATCCCTTTCCAGCACCCTGAACTTCCACATTAGCCAGCCATGCCCTTGCATTCAGCTATGCCCCTAAAACAACCACTTCTCAGGCAAAAAGATCTTACCCAGAATTGTCAAAGATATTCCTATCTCAATTTGTGGAAGAGACTGGGGTATCATCCTCAACTAAAACCTTGCACCTTGTGGATCATTTTCTCCCGACCGCCAAACTGCACAACACCAAATGTGGCATTTTTCCTGAGCATACTGGTCACCAAGAGAGGTTGGAGTGGGTGGGTGGGAGTGGGAGCATCCTCAAAGAGGCAAGAGGAGTGGGGAGGGGATGTGGGAGAAGGAGAATGGAGATAACACTTGAAATGTAAATACATAAAATATCCAAGAAACATAAAATCAATTAAGTAAATAAATAAATATTTTTTAAAAAGAGCTTAGGAGTCAAATGAATGACTCCTGTGATGATTTACTAAGTAAATCATATAGAGATGAATCTTAAAAAAGACTTCATTTTAGGAGAATGTTAATTTCCATTATTCATAATTAATAATCCCTAAACACAAATTGTTAATGAATAAAAATGTATACTACATGGTATTTTATTGTTATTTGGTTGGTTGGTTGGTTGGTTTCGGTGAGGAGTTAGACATCAGGAAGAATGGCAGTATGAGGATGTACAAACAATGACTTTAATATATGTGCTGGGTAGTTTTTGTCAACATGGCACAAACTAGAGTCACCAGGAATAAGAAACCCCAGTCGAGGAATTATGTCCATCAGATTGTTTTTTTTTTTTTTTGCAGGTCTGTGGAGCATTTAATTCATGACTGATATGGAGGGTACTGCCAAATGTGTGTGCCACCCCTTGGCAGGAGGTCCTGGTTTCTCTAAAGCACACCCGGACAATATGGAAAGCAGGGCAGCAACCAATGTAACTCCATGTTCTCCTCTTCATTCCAGTCTAAAGTTACTGTGTAAGCATTCCTTCATGATAGCCTAGCTTGTGAGATGAAATAAACTCTTTTTTCTCACCTTCCTTACTTCTAGCCAGTTTTTCTTAAAGCAACAGAGCATCAAGCTATTCCATGTATCAAGACTTAGATGTACACTTGGCACCATCAGAGCCCAGTTCTTCCACCAAAGCAAATACTGAGTATCCAAACACACCGGAAAAGAAAGATTTGGATTTAAAATTAGATCTCATAATGATAGAGGACTTTAAGAAGGACACAAATAACTCCCTTAAAGACATACAGAACACAAGAAGAACAAGTAGAAACCCTTGAAGAAGAAACACAAAAATCCCTTAAAATACAAACAAGTGAAGGAATTGAACAAAATCATCCAAAATTTAAAAATGAAACTAGAAACAATAAAGAAAGCAAAAAGGAAGACAATCCAGGAGATAGAAAACCTAGGAAAGAGATCAGCAGCCACAGATGCAAGCATCACCAACAGACTGCAAGAGATAGAAGAGAGAATCTCAGGGGCAGAAGATACCATTAAAAACATCATCACAATTGTCAAAGATAATGAAAAATGCAAAAAGCTCCTATCCCAAAACATTCAGAAAATCCGGGACACAATGAGAAGATCAAACCAAAGGATAATAGGTATAGAAGAGTGCAAAGCTTCCCAAGTAAAAGGACCAGTAAATATCTTCAAAAAATTATGGAAGAAAACTTCACTAACCCAAAGAAAGAGATGCAATAAGCATCAACATAAAAGAAGCCTACAGAACTCCAAATAGATTGGGCCAGAAAAGAAATTCTTCCCATCACATAATAGTCAAAACATCAAATGCACAAAACAAAGAAAGAATATTAAAGGCAGTAAGGGAAAACGGTCAACTAACATATAAAGGTAGACCAATCAGAATTACACCAGACTTCTCACCACAGATTATGAAAGCCAGAAGATCTTGGGCAGATATCATATGGAACTTAAGACAACACAAATGCCAGCCAAGGCAACTATATCCAGCAAAAACTTCAATTAACATAGATGGAGAAACCAAGATATTCCATGATAAAACCAAACTTACACAATATATTTCTACAAATCCAGCCCTACAAAGGATAAGAGTTAGAAAACTCCAAAACAAGGAGGGAAACTACACCTTAGAAAAAGTAAAAAACTAAAAGAAGAGAGACACACAAACATAATTCCACCTCTAACAACAAAATAATAGGAAACAACAATCAGTATTCCTTAATATCTCTCCAAATCAATGGACTCAATTCCCCAATAAAAAGACATAGACTAACAGACTGGATATGGAAAGAGGAACCAGAATTTTGCTGCATACAGAAAACACACCTCAGTGACAAAGATAGCCACTATTTCAGAGTATAAAGCTGGAAAACAATTTTCCAAGCAAATAATCCAAAAAACAAGCTGGAGTACACATTTTAATATTGAATAAAATCGACTTTCAACTGAAAGTCATCCAGAAAAATAAGGAAGGACACTTCATATACATCAAAGGAATAATCCACCAAGATGAACTCTCAATCCTGAATATGTATGCTCCAAATGCAGGGGTACCTACATTCATAAAACAAACCTTACTAAAGCTCAAATCACATATTACACCTCACAAACTAATAGTAGCAGATTTCAATACCTCACTCTCATCAATCGACAGATCGTGGAAAGAGCAATTAAACAGACATACAGAAACTGACAGAAGTTATGAACCAAATGGATTTAACAGATATTTATAGAACATTTCATCCTAAGACAAAAGAATATACCTTCTTTTCAGCACCTCATGGTCCTTTCTCCAAAACTGACCATATACTGAGTCACAAAACAGGCCTCAACAGATACAAGAAGATTGAAATAACCCCATACATGTTATCACCATAATCTAAGGCTCGTATTTAATAACAACAAAAACGACAGAAAGCCTGCATATACATGGAAGTTGAGCAATGTTTTACTCAATGGTCAAGGAAGAAATGAAGAAAGAAATTAAAAACTTTTTAGAATGTAATGAAAATTAGGGCACAACATACCCAAACTTATGGGACACAATGACAGCAGTGCTAAAAGGAAAACTCATAGTTGGGTACCTACAAAAGAAACAGGAGAGAGACTACACCAGCAGCTTGACAGCACACCTAAAATCTCTAGAACAAAAAGAAGCAAATACACCCAAGAGGAGTAGATGACAGGAAATAATCAAACTCAGGGCTCAAATCAACCAAACTATACAAAGAGTCAACAAAACCAGGAACTGGTTCTTTGAGAAAATCAACAAGATAGATAAACCCTTAGCCTGACTATACAAAGGGCATAGAGAGTGTATCTAAATTAACAAAATCAGAAATGACATACGAGAAATAACAATAGATTCTGAGGAAATTCAAAAGATCGTCAGATCCTACTACAAAACCCTATATTCAAGAAAACTGGAAAATCTGGATGAAATACACAATTTTCTAGATACATAACAGGTACCAAAATTAAATCAGGATTAGATAAATCATCTAAACAGGCCCAAAACAACTAAAGAAATAGAAGCAGTCATTAAAAATCTCCCAACCAAAAAATGCTCAGTACCAGATGGGTTTAGTGTAGAATTTTATGAGAACTTCATAGAAGACTTTACACCAATACTGGCCAAACTGTTTCACAAAATAAAAACAGAAGAAACACTATACAATTCCTTCTATGAAACCACAATTAAGCTTATACCTGAACCACACAAAGACCCAACAAAGAAAGAGAACTTCTCACCAATTCCCCTTATGAATATTGATGTAAAAATACTCAATAAAATTCTCGCAAACCAAATCCCAAAACACATAAAAATGATCATCCATCAGGATCAATGAGGTTTCATCCCAGGAATGCAGGAATGGTTCAAAATACAGAAATCCATCAACATAATCAACTATGTGAACAAACTCAAAGAAAAAACCCACATGATCATTTCATTAGATGCTGAGAAAGCATTTGACATAATTCACCAGCATGAATCATTGGCTCCAGATCCAGCTAAATGTCTCTAAGATGATATATTTCAATAGCAAGAAATGAAATGCATAAATCTGATGGGGACTTTGTGTACCCTTGCTACTCAGTGAGGAGCATTGGTCCATGTAGACTTTTACCCGATAGGAGAGAAATCAGATGAGTACCAGGACCCCACATCCAGTACATCCTTCCTTCCCTATCTGCTGGAGGGAATAGGAGCAGGGGCAGTCAGTCCAGCTATTTGTAGCAGGGTTTTCACAAAGATCATCTCAAAACATTCCACAGGTATTCACCTCATAGAAGACAAAACTGAGTCCTTGAGATGCTCTGTACCTTGCTTTTTTGGACAGATCAGTTTTGGTTGGGACAGTGTTTTAAGTTCTACCCAGTAAACCTTTTGACCATATGTGACCAGTGCACCTGGCTTCTTTGGAGACTCAGAGGCCAAATCCAGATCTCTCATTGGCTGTCCTTTCTCTTCTAATATTTTCAGACTCTTTTGGACATATGCTATTGTGGAGGTTTACTTTCAGCATGTATGCATTTAGTCTCATGTAAACATATGTGAGTTGTCGTGCAAGAATTAGGTGCATATGTTTAGACATTTTGGTGAGAAATTCTTTACCTCCTTTGCTTCTAGGGCCTGATTTCTGGAAAGTAACAGGGCATCCGTGAGAAATCATTAACTTGTAGTCAGAGGTGACAGAAGAGACAATAATGATGTCATTGTAGCGACTGTCACACTGGAAGACACTAAATTTTATATCTGGCTCATTAGTCCTGATTCCACTAAAAAAAATAAGCCTACTGTTATCTGCCAGGGTTACAGGTCTTGGGCTTGGGGAATGTGCAACTCTTGGCCAGCTTCTTCATTGATCCATAATATTTCTTCTCTTGTAGGTCCCTGACCACATCCTGAAGTTCATTTCCACTTCGCAATCTCAGGACCTTCACACTCAGCACTAGTCAAGAGATGGAGGATAACATGTCACACCACCCTTCTGCTGGGAGACCAGCAGGCCATTGCATGACCTTTAAAGGATCATAGAGGCTCTACACAGGATCAGAAAGACATGTTGTGAATAACAATGAAATGGTTTCTATTCCATCATCTACCTATAGACTACCATCCTCACTTCTCAGCAGTATCTGGAGATAACAGACCCCCTGTGAAAGCCTTTCAGGAGATGAGATCCCCAATTCATTTTCATGCTTTCTACAGTGCAGGACGGTCATCTATGTCCTCTTGGATTACGAAGGAAACTGGCCTTATCAGATGAGGAACGTGTCTCAGTAGAGTCTTGAGAAGGGAACGCACATCTGTTGGGCCTCTAGACTAGATCTGAGAAAGGCAATGTCCATGGTCCAATTATGCCTGGCTACAACTAACCTGAAGAGGGTGAACTGGAGGTCATCCTATTAGACAATTTCTCACTGAAAAATTCTATTTAAATACTGAAGTATTCAAGAATCCCAACATAACTTACGTAAATTGTCATTAAGAAAACTTTGACACTTGGTTGATAGAAATGTAAAGTTGTTAACATGAGGGAACTTTTGCACTTCATCTATAGACTGAGCCAAATCTAGTTTGATGCTCAAATACCAAATGTAACAAATTACTGGAAGAGGGCAGAAAAGATTCCTCAAGACCCTGCACTTCTGGTTCTAGCACTTTCCACACAAAGCCTCCAAGAAACAGAAAGTGCTACAAGGAAGGAACAAAGACTGAACACATGAGATTGACCACAAAAACCAGCAACAGATCACCTAATTCAAGTCAGCTAGTTCTGTCAAAGGCACACAGGCAAATCAAGGCAGATAACATTGTTTATCCACAAGGGTTGCAAAAGAAGCATAAAAAAGCAAGTAGGAAAGCCATTGAAATAATGAACACTGTCACCAATATTACACTGTCCCAAAATCTAAACACTATAGTGTTCATATAAAAGTTACCTAAGAGAATTACCTAACTGTGACGTTGTGAAGAGGATTATTCAGTAACAACATAACACAGAAAAGGTGAACTATGGACACAGGAGCTCTGCATTTACCAGACAAGAAAATACAGAATGTGGAGCCTGGCTTGTTCAAACACCTCCTTAGGACATCTAGAGTGAGCCTCATCACTGCAACACCCAGGTGCCACAATTTCCTATCCTATGCCAAGATACTGATTTACTACTTAGCAGTACCAAGGGAATGCCCTGGCAGACAGGCAGATGTGCTGTGTTTACTGCTGTTTTACACTCAAGACTCCCTTATCTACTTCCAAGATTTCTCCACAAGAATGTGGGATAGAAGAATGTTGTCCCTACCAGCTCTTACTGTTAGCTTTGCTTTTGACTTCCAAATACCTCAGGAAAGTAGAAGAGTGAGGTAAAAGATGGGAAAGACATGGAACATTCTGTAGCTTGAGTGTCTCAATGCTGCTTCTCCTAGAAAACAGAAAGCCTAGAGCTGCACGTGTCCTATGAATTCTCTATACACACTGCTAGTTATCAACCCGTGCAGACATCCTCCTGCTCCCCCACAAAGACTTCAAGTTACCAGGCTCTGCTGGTCACAGCACAGCTCCAACACTATAGGTACCAGCCCATGCAAATACTTGTGGCCCTATACCACATATACCTCTAGATATTAGGTCTTAACTGAGACCTTTTTCCACGCACACACAAACACATACCAAAACTCCACAAACATTACAATGTATCAGGTATGGATGCCTCTCTCTCCACCACTCTATTCAATACATACCAGCAAGTCAGGACTTGACACATATGTCCTCCAGCTGCTCTGCTCAAATACCATTAGTAGTATTTGCCCCAGCTTGAAGTCCCATCACCCAAAACCATCTCCTCAAATGTATTGCTCATCTAGAACCAGCTGAATATTTCCCCACAAAGCCCCACGTAACATACTCTATGACAAGCCTTTCTGTTCACCAACCATGCAGTTCTACATGAACTGTGTATCAGCAGTTGTTAGGCACCCTCCATAACCCCACATACTGAACCATTTCTTGGGGCCCTACTAGACACAAAGGTCATCTCATTGCCACCCAAAGCACACTGCTATTTAATGGACCATGCTAGGTAATACCCTGCTATAACCTTGCAGCACAAATGGAAGTGCACCTACATTCATAAAAGTAACTTTACTAAGCTCAAAGAACACATTGCAACTCACAATAATAGTGGGAGACTTCATCAACCCACTCTAATAATGGACATAACATGGAAAGAGAAACTAAACAGACACAGAGAAACTAACAGATGTTATGAACCAAATGGATTTAACATATCTATAAACATTTCATCCAAAAAAAAAAAAGAATAGACCACCTTTGCAGCACCTCATGGTACCTCCTCCAAAACTGACCATATAATCAGACACAAAACAGGACTCAACAGATACAAGAAGATTGAAATAATCCCATGTTCCCTATCAGATCACCATGGACTAAAGCTGGCCTTCAATAAGAGCAAAAATGATAGAAAGCCCACATACACATGGAAGCTGAACAACACTCTACCCGATGGTAATTTGGTCAAGGAAAAAATAAAGAAATTAAAGACTTTATAATTTAATGAAAACGAAGGCACAACATAACCAAACTAATGAGAAACAATGAAAGCAGTGCTGTGGAAAACTCATAGATCTGAGGGCCTCTAAAAGAAAACTGGAGGGAGCATACACTAGCAGCTTGACAGCACACCTAAAAGTTCTAGAACAAAAAGAAGCAAATGCGACCCGCGGATCCCGGCCCGCAGCAGCTCTCTGCTCCCAAACCCCGTGTGAGAGAGATCTCACCGCCTGGTCAGGTGGGCACTCCTGAGGCTGCAGAGCGGAGGAGACCACCAACACTGCCCACCCCTGCCCACATCCCTGGCCCAAGAGGCAACTGTGTAAGGCCTCTGGGTTCCCGTAGGGGAGGGCCCAGGTGCGGCAGGACCCCTGCGACTGAGACACCGCCCGGAACCTGAAGGAAACAGACCGGATAAACAGTTCTCTGCACCCAAATCCCGTGGGAGGGAGAGCTAAACATACAGAGAGGCAGACACGACTGGGAAACCAGAAGAAACTGCACTCTGCACACACATCTCGGACGCCAGAGGAAAACACCAAACGCCATCTGGAACCCTAGTGCACGGAAGCTCCCAGAAAGGGCGGCGCATATCTTCCTGGTTGCTGCCGCCACAGAGAGCTCCTGGGCAGCACCCCGTGAGCAAACTTGAGCCTCGGGACCACAGGTAAGACAAACTTTTCTGCTACAAGTGACCTGCCTGGTGAATTCAAGACACAGGCCCACAGGAACAGCTGAAGACCTGTAGAGAGGAAAAACTACACGCCCGAAAGCAAAACACTCTGTCCCCATAACTGGCTGAAAGAAAACAGGAAAACAGGTCTACAGCACTCCTGACACACAGGCTTATAGAACAGTCTAGCCACTGTCAGAAATAGCAGAACAAAGTAACACTAGAGATAATCTGATGGCGAGAGGCAAGCGCAGGAACCCAAGCAACAGAAACCAAGACTACATGGCATCATTGGAGCCCAAGTCTCCCACCAAAATAAACATGGAATATCCAAACACAGCAGAAAAGCAAGATCTAGTTTCAAAATCATATTTGATCATGATGCTGGAGGACTTCAAGAAAGACGTGGAGAACTCCCTTAGAGAACAAGTAGAAGCCTACAGAGAGGAATCGCAAAAATGCCTGAAAGAATTCCAGGAAAACATAAATAAACAAGTAGAAACCCATAGAGAGGAGACACAAAAATCCCTGAAAGAATTCCAGGAAAATACAATCAAACAGTTGAAGGAATTAAAAATGGAAATAGAAGCAATCAAGAAAGAACACACGGAAACAACCCTGGACATAGAAAATCAAAAGAAAAGACAACGAGCTGTAGTTACAAGCTTCACCAACAGAATACAAGAGATGGAAGAGAGAATCTCGGGAGCAGAAGATTCCATAGAAATCATTGACTCAACTGTCAAAGATAATGTAAAGCAGAAAAAGCTACTAGGCCAAAACATACAGGAAATCCAGGACTCAATGAGAAGATCAAACCTAAGGATAATAGGTATAGAAGAGAGTGAAGACTCCCAGCTCAAAGGACCAGTAAATATCTTCAACAAAATCATAGAAGAAAACTTCCCTAACCTAAAGAAAGAGATACCCATAGGCATACAAGAAGCCTACAGAACTCCAAATAGATTGGACCAGAAAAGAAACACCTCCCGTCACATAATAGTCAAAACACCAAACACACAAAATAAACAAAGAATATTAAAAGCAGTAAGGGAAAAAGGTCAAGTAACATATAAAGGCAGACCTAGCAGAATCACACCAGACTTTTCGCCAGAAACTATGAAGGCCAGAAGATCCTGGACAGATGTCATACAGACCCTAAGAGAACACAAATGCCAGCCCAGGTTACTGTATCCTGCAAAACTCTCAATTAACATAGATGGAGAAACAAAGATATTCCATGACAAAACCAAATTTACACAATATCTTTCTACAAATCCAGCACTACAAAGGATAATAAAGGGAAAAGCCCAACATAAGGAGGCAAGCTATACCCTAGAAGAAGCAAGAAACTAATCGTCTTGGCAACAAAACAAAGAGAAGAAAAGCACACAAACATAACCTCACATCCAAATATGAATATAACAGGAAGCAATAATCACTATTCCTTAGTATCTCTCAACATCAATGGCCTCAACTCCCCAATAAAAAGACATAGATTAACAAACTGGATACAAAACGAGGACCCTGCATTCTGCTGCCTACAGGAAACACACCTCAGAGACAAAGACAGACAGTACCTCAAAGTGAAAGGCTGGAAAATAACTTTCCAAGCAAATGGTCAGAAGAAGCAAGCTGGAGAAGCCATTCTAATATCAAATACAATCATCCACCATGATCAAGTCGGCTTCAACCCAGGCATGCAGGGATGGTTTAATATACGGAAAACCATCAACGTGATCCATTATATAAACAAACTGAAAGAACAAAACCACATGGTCATTTCATTAGATGCTGAGAAAGCATTTGACAAAATTCAACACCCCTTCATGATAAAAGTCCTGGAAAGAATAGGAATGAAAGGCCCATACCTAAACATAGTAAAAGCCATACACAGCAAACCAGTTGCTAACATTAAACTAAATGGAGAGAAACTTGAAGCAATCCTACTAAAATCAGGGACTAGACAAGGCTGCCCACAGTCTCCCTACTTATTCAATAGACTTCTTGGAGTTCTAGCCAGAGCGATCAGACAACAAAAGGAGGTCAAGGGGATACAGATCGGAAAAGAAGAAGTCAAAATATCACTATTTGCAGATGATATGATAGTTTATTTAAGTGATCCCAAAAGTTCCACCAGTGTACTACTAAAGGTGATAAACAACTTCAGCAAAGTGGCTGGGTATAAAATTAACTCAGATAAATCAGTAGCCTTCCTCTACACAAAAGAAAACAAGCCGAGAAAGAAATTAGGGAAACGACACCCTTCATAATAGACCCAAATAATATAAAGTACCTCGGTGTGACTTTAACCAAGCAAGTAAAAGATCTGTACAATCAGAACGTCAAGACTCTGAAGAAAGAAATTGAAGAAGACCTCAGAAGATGGAAAGGTCTCCCATGCTCATGGATTGGCAGGATTAATATAGTAAAAATGGCCATTTTACCCAAAGCAATCTACAGATTCAATGCAATCCCCATCAAAATACCAATCCAATTCTTCAAAGAGTTAGACAGAACAATTTGCAAATTCATCTGGAATAACAAAAAACCCAGGATAGCTAAAACTATCCTCAACAATAAAAGGACTTCAGGGGGAATCACTATCCCTGAACTCAAGCAGTATTACAGAGCAATAGTGATAAAAACTGTATGGTATTGGTACAGAGACAGACAGATAGACCAATGGAATAGAATTGAAGACCCAGAAATGAACCCACATACCTATGGTCACTTGATTTTTGACAAAGGAGCCAAAACCATCCAATGGAAAAAAGATAGCATTTTCAGCAAATGGTGCTGGTTCAACTGGAGGTCAACATGTAGAAGAATGCAGATTGATCCATGCTTATCACCCTGTACAAAGCTTAAGTCCAAGTGGATCAAGGACCTCCACATCAAACCTGATACACTCAAACTAATAGAAGAAAAACTAGGGAAGCATCTGGAACACATGGGCACTGGAAAAAAATTCCTAAACAAAACACCAATGGCTTATGCTCTAAGATCAAGAATCGACAAATGGGATCTCATAAAACTGCAAAGCTTCTGTAAGGCAAAGGACACTGTGGTTAGGACAAAACGGCAACCAACAGATTGGGAAAATATCTTTACCAATCCTACAACAGATAGAGGCCTTATATCCAAAATATAAAAAGAACTCAAGAAGTTAGACCGCAGGGAGACAAATAACCCTATTAAAAAATGGGGTTCAGAGCTAAACAAAGAATTCACAGCTGAGGAACGCTGAATGGCTGAGAAACACCTAAAGAAATGTTCAATGTCTTTAGTCATAAGGGAAATGCAAATCAAAACAGCCCTGAGATTTCACCTCACACCAGTGAGAATGTCTAAGATCAAAAACTCAGGTGACAGCAGATACTGGCGAGGATGCAGAGAAAGAGGAACACTCCTCCATTGTTGGTGGAATTGCAGACTGGTACAACCATTCTGGAAATCAGTCTCGAGGTTCCTCAGAAAATTGGACATTGAACTACCTGAGGATCCAGCTATACCACTCTTGGGCATATACCCAAAAGATGCCCCAACATATAAAAAAGACACATGCTCCACTATGTTCATAGCAGCATTATTTATAATAGCCAGAAGCTGGAAAGAACCCAGATGCCCTTCAACAGAGGAATGGATACAGAAAATGTGGTACATCTACACAATGGAATATTACTCAGCTATCAAAAACAACGGCTTTATGAAATTCGTAGGAAAATGGTTGGAACTGGAAAATATCATGCTGAGTGAGCTAACCCAATCACAGAAAGACATACATGGTATGCACTCACTGATAAGTGGCTATTAGCCCAAATGCTTGAATTACCCTTGAGTCCTAGAACAAATGAAACTCAAGACGGATGATCAAAATGTGAATGCTTCACTCCTCCTTTAAAAGAATACCCTTACAGCCACCCAATTGGACTAGATGGATGAAGCAAAGAAGTGCAGACCGACAGGAGCCGGATGTAGATCGCTCCTGAGAGACACAGCCAGAATACAGCAAATACAGAGGCGAATGCCAGCAGCAAACCACTGAACTGAGAATAGGTCCCCTATTGAAGGAATCAGAGAAAGAACTGGAAGAGCTTGAAGGGGCTCGAGACCCCAAAAGTACAACAATGCCAAGCAACCAGAGCTTCCAGGGACTAAGCCACTACCTAAAGACTATACATGGACTGACCCTGGACTCTGACCCCATAGGTAGCAATGAATATCCTAGTAAGAGCACCAGTGGAAGGGGAAGCCCTGGGTCCTGCTAAGACTGAACCCCCAGTGAACTAGTCTATGGGGGGAGGGCGGCAATGGTGGGAGGGTTGGGAGGGGAACACCCATAAGGAAGGGGAGGGGGGAGGGGGATGTTTGCCCGGAAACCGGGAAAGGGAATAACACTCGAAATGTATATAAGAAATACTCAAGTTAATAAAAAAAAAAAAAAAAAAAAAAAAAAAAAAAACCACTGGCATCAGGAAATTTAAGGACAAATAGACGGAACTAGAAAAGACCGTCCCAAGTGAGGTAACCTAGACCCAGAAAGACAAACATGGTATGTCCTCATAAGTGGGTGTGTGCCATACAATACAGGATAACCACGCTATACTCCACTAACCCAAAGAAGCTAAGTAGCAAGGAGAACCCAAGGGAAGATGCTTGAGTCTCACTTAAAAGGGGAAATAAAATAGACATTGCAGGTGAATGAAGGGAAGGAATGTGGTGAGAGATCAGGTAGGGATCAAGACAGAAGGAGAGAGCACTGGGAGAGACAAGTGGTTGAGGTGGAGGGGTCATCTCTGGAATGAGAAAGCTAGAACAATGGAACCTACTAGGAATCTATGAGGTGACCTAGGTAAGACGCCCAGCAATGGGGATATGGAGCCTGAAAGGCCACTTCCTGTAACCAGACAAGACTTCCAGTGGAGAGATGAGAGCAACAACCCAGCCATAACACCTTTGACCCACAATTTTTCCTGCCTACGAGATGGATTAAAAAGTGTGTGGACTTTAGCCGAAATACCCCACAAAGGGGGAACAGAACCTGTAGAGGCCACATTCAGTGGATAGACATGGCCCTGGTTAAAGGATGGGGCCACCTACACACCTCAAAAATATTAATTAATCCAGAATTCCTCCTGTCAAAAGGAAATGCAGGGACAAAGAGTTGAGCAGAAACTGAAGAAAAGGCCATCCAGAGACTGACCCACCTGGGGATCCAAACCCAGACACTGTTGCTGATGACAAGAAGGACTTACTGACAGGAACCTGGTATAGCGGTCCCCTGAGAGGCTCTGCCAGAGCCAGACGAATATGGATGTGGATGTACACAGCCAAACATTGGACTGAGCATGGGGACCCCAATGGAGAAGTTAGGGGAAGAACTGTAGGAGTTGAAGAGGTTTGCAACCTCATAGGAAGAACAACAATATCAATCAACCAGACCCCCCAAAGCTCCCAGGGACTAAACCACCAACCAAAGAGTACAGGGGCACCACGGGGGGCATGGCTCCAGATGGCTATGTAACAGAGGATGGCCTTATCTGGCATCACTGGGAGGGGAGCCCCTTGGTCCTGTGGAGGCTTGATGACCCAGGATAGGGGAATGCTAGGACACTGAGGCTGGAGTGGGTAGGCAGGTGAGGGAGCACTCTCATAGAGGCAGAGGTTAGGAATGGCCAAGTAACCATGCCATGAGAAAGTCCACTCATGACGCTGCCACTGATATTCTGCTATGCTTGCAAACAGGAGCCTAGCATACCTGTCATCTGAGAGGCTTTACCCAACAGCTGATGGAAATGGATGAAGATACCCACAGCTTGGTATCTCGGGGAATCTGTGGGAGAGAGGAAGGAAGGATTGAAGGAGCCAGAGAGGTCAAGGTCATCACAAGAAAACCTACAGAATCAACTAACCTGAGCCTATAGGGGCCCACAGAGACTGAACCACCAACCAGAGAATATGCATGGGAAGGGCATAGGCCCCCTTCACATATGTAACAGTTTTGCAGCTTGATCTTCATGTGGAATCTCTAACAGCAGCGGCAGGGGCTGTCTGTGACTCTGCCGCCTGCCTTTGGATCCCTTTCTCCTTACTGGACTGCCTTGCCTAGCTCCAATAGAAGAAAAGGCACCTAGTCCTACTGCTTAATATACCAACGTGGGATAACTGACATGGGAGGTCTCCCCTTCTCTGAGGAGACAGAGAGGGAAAATGGAGGAAGGGATATGAGAGGGAGGGATGGGAGAAGAGGAGAGAGGGGAAGCTGTGATTGGGATGTAAAGCTAACAAATAAATTAATTAAAAAGAAGAACATGAAATTGGGAGGGAGGCGAGATGGGGGTGGATCTGAGAGGGGTTGGAGAAGGGGTCAATATGATCAAAACACAATATATGGAATCTGAGGTAATTAATACAATAGTTTTCTGGATCAGAGAGAGAGAGAGAGAGAGAGAGAGAGAGAGAGAGAGAGAGAGAGAGAGAGAGAGAGAGAGAGAGAGAGAGAACATTCTTTTTTGCAATGCTGGAATCTAACCCAGGACCTTGCACCGTACAATTGAGCTACGTCCACTCCCTAAGATCTTCTAAAATACTGAGCTGATCCCATGCTCCCTGACATTCTCGTTAAGTGGTATAGAATGTGGCGTCTGAACAACAGAGTGTTTGAAAGCTCCGTAGCTGGCTCTAATGTGCAGCCCAGCCTGGAAATCACTGTCTTAGCCCCTTCCCTTGGGTGGAACCCAGAACAGGTAGGAGGAGCGAACTGACAAGGTTTAGGTTTTGAGCCAGATCAACTCTGGCTACTTCTGAGACTCCTCGGAGAGCACTTTAAACACAAATGAAACTCAGACTCCACCTCTCAAAGATTCATTTCATCCAACTGGGTTGGCCTGATCTTTGGTGGCTTAAAAATCTCCCCGAAAATGTACTTTTGAAAGGAAATTCTGCACCCACCTCTCTTTGCCATAGGTCATTCATGTTGTAAAACTTTAGTGCCCAGAAGTTCATTTCTTGATCCCTCTATAATAGTTCGGAGATATTGATCCCCAGAGTAAGAAGATTCTCAGAAGTTCACTTTCATCGCAGAAATGTGACCGATGGTGAGGGCGAAGTGGCCTTCTTCTCCAGAACTTCCCCACAGAAGGTGCCTGACATTTTCCACTTCCACTGCCACCCCACTTCCCTCCATGACTCCTTGAGCCTTTGCACTCACTCTGCCTCCCTTCCAGCCAGGAGAGTTTGACCTATAGTTGGCAAGAAGCATTCAGTCTGGAATTTGCCCTGTGAATGGGTTCCTCGTGGAAGAGAGAGCAGAAGACCATGACATTATCCCATGTGACATTTGACTGTTCTCCGCAATGCAGACCTGAGGTCGTTTCAAACCCACATCATAAACCAAGCACACATCATGACCTCATAGAGATCAGGCTCAGGCTAGAATGATGGTTTCAAATTGTGCTGCTTGGGCCATCTTATTAAAAAGAAATCACCAGGCCAAACTTTCTGCATTTTGGACAGAATACAGTGCACAGGTAGGAGTCCTGAGTCCAGAATAGCATTGAGGTTGAGAATTTCACATTATGCAATGACTGGCATCTACATGATCTGACCCTAAGAAAAGACAACATAAGAGAGCCATCTAGAAAATGTGCTCAGGCTTAGCTTTCTGGAGGATCCCTCCTCTGGATTCTCTACTAGTGTGGCCTTATGTCATCTACAACACACATGAGAATGGGTGGCGCAATCTAGCCATCAAAACAAAATGTATCACAATAAAATACTTGATGCTTTAAGTGAAAAAAAAAAAAAAAAGAATACCCTTGGCAGGGAAGAGAGAGGCAAAGATTAAAACAGAGACTGAAGGAACTCCCATTCAGAGCCTGCCCCACATGTGGCCCATACATATTCAGCCACCCAATTAGACAAGATGGATGAAGCAAAGAAGTGCAGGCCGACAGGAGCCGGATGTAGATCGCTCCTGAGAGACACAGCCAGAATATAGCAAATATAGAGGCGAATGCCAGCAGCAAACCACTGAATTGAGAATAGGACCCCCATTGAAGGAATTAGAGAAAGAACTGGAAGAGCTTGAAGGGGCTCGAGACCCCATATGTACAACAATGCCAAGCAACCAGAGCCTTCAGGGACTAAGCCACTATCTAAAGACTATACATGGACTGACCCTGGACTCTGACCTCATAGGTAGCAAAGAATATCCTAGTAAGAGCACCAGTGGAAGGGGAAGCCCTGGGTCCTGCTAAGACTGAACCCCCAGTGAATAGACTGTTGGGGGGAGGGCGGCAATGGGGGGAGGGTTGGGAGGGGAACACCCATAAGGAAGGGGAGGGGGGAGGGGGATGTTTGCCCGGAAACCAAAGAATTATTATTAAGTATTAAATAAATAAAAAAACCTGAAAACAACAACAAAAAAATGTAAGTTAAAATTATCCAATAAAAAGATTCAAAGCCAAAAAAAAAAAAAAAAAAAAAAACCAAAGATATGATTTTAGGTTAGTTACCAAATGAGATTATGACTGTACAACTCAATCTAGCTAATTCCTCCCTGTTCAATTACAACCAATTTTAAATTCCTCATAAAAACCACTTTAGAATAACCACTTCTAGTCCCCCAAAAGTCCATGGAATTGGGACGACGACACCTCCATAACTTCTTCAAGCTGTACATGAGCGTTGAGATATCCTTGGGGGTAAGTGGTAGGAAGAATGAAGCAAATGCAGTAGCAAGACGTGTCCTGACTTGACCCAGCTGAAAGTCCTTGAGACCAGGAATCCAAGTAGGCACATTCTGTAAAATATAACTCTCAAAACAAAAGTTTACAATTGAGATATCTTTTGTTTGATTCTCCTGAATCAATTTTTCAGGTGGTCTCCCTCTATCAAATCTGATCAGTATGACTCTGAGCCTAATCACACTTTTTAAAAACACAAAGACAAAATCTTTCTCCCCAAATACTGTGTTCCTTAGTCTGTGAACAGAAAAGTTTGTATCTTGCACTCTCTCCCAGAGTAATAATATAACCATAAAACTCAAAGTCACACCCATTATGAAGATTAAACGATTTTTACAAAAGGAAGTAAGCTAAACAATGAGCCTGATAGGCTTTTGTATTCTATAATATCAGGAAATGAACCCAAAGTTCCTGTGGAGCCCATGTCAAGAAAATTGTGCTTCCTATTGTGGTAAATATCAAAAGTAACCACAAACCCTCGCTAGTCGGGATCCACGAGCCATATGGCCTTTAGTGGGGTAATTCATAAAATAAACCAAATACCTTTTATCAATTCCAATATCGATAAGCAACACATCAAACCAGGACTTTTGCCCAAAATATCTCAATCTGTTAAGTTCTCTTCTCGGAGCCACAGATTTTTATTTAACCTTAATAACTTCTATAATATATGTCTGCATTCATTCTCCCTGGTGTTACAGACATTTATCACAACTCTGTACTTGGAGTTAGTGACTAATTTTTCCCTATCTAAGTTCCAAACCGTGGATGAAAATCTCCACCTGATTCAGGTAATCTCTTGTTACCTTTTAATAGTACCTGTAATTAAGAAGTAGCTTGTCTAGCTAGGATTTCAACCCCAAATTCCCAAGGAGCCCAAGTTAAAAAGAATATGAGTTTCCTGAAAGCCTTTTAAACAACTTTCTTAAAAAAGCAGCTTTTAGCCAAGCAACCAGAGCTTCCAGGGACTAAGCCACTACCTAAAGACTATACATGGACTGACCCTGGACTCTGACCTCATAGGTAGCAATGAATATCCTAGTAAGAGCACCAGTGGAAGGGGAAGCCCTGGGTCCTGCTAAGACTGAACCCCCAGTGAACTAGATTGTTGGGGGGAGGGCGACAAGGGGGGGAGGATGGGGAGGGGAATACCCATAAAGAAGGGGAGGGGGGAGGGGGATGTTTGCCCAGAAACCGGGAAAGGGAATAACACTCCAAATGTATACAAGAAATACTCAAGTTAATAAAAAAAAAAAAAAAAAAAAAAAAAAAAAAAAAAAAAGCAGCTTTTAATCTCTAACTCTCTGAGCAGCCATTACTTTTCACACAGCAGGGGACCTATAGCCTGCCAGGCCAGGTGGCTTCCTGTTTCTTTGTTTGAATTAATGCCCTTAAGATATCACATGACTTAACATGGCTCTGGCCTCCTCTTACTTAGGAAATAAAAACTGTTTCTCAACTCTTAGGATTATTAGTGGATTTTGGCCCATCACATTGGTTCACCTGAGCAATTATCTGTTGTTGTAAAAATATAAAAAAAAAAAAAATCAAAAAAATATTGTCTTTTATCCCACTTGGTCCTACACCTCGGTGTCCCAAGATATCTGGTAGATATCTTGGCGGAAACACATCCCAGCCATGCACTTTGCAGTTTGTACTCTACCCCAGATTGCAGATTGCAGTTGTACCAGTCTGCAATCCCACCAACAATGGAGGAGTGTTCCTCTTTCTCCACATACTCGCCAGCATCTGCTGTCACCTGAGTTTTTGATCTTAGCCATTCTCACTGTTGTGAGGTGAAATCTCAGGGTTGTTTTGATTTGCATTTCCCTTATGACTAAAGATGTTGAACATTTCTTTAGGTGTTTCTCAGCCATTCCGCATTCCTCAGCTATGGACTCTTTGTTTAGCTCTGAACCCCATTTTTTAATAGGGTTATTTGTCTCGCTGCGGTCTAACTTCTTGAGTTCTTTGTATTTTTGGATATAAGCCCTCTATCACTTGTAGGATTGGTAAAGTTTTTTCCCAATCTGTTGGTTGCCGTTTTGTCCTAACAACATTGTCCTTTGCCTTCCAGAAGCTTTGCAGTTTTATGAGATCCCGTTTGTCGATTTCTGCTCTTAGAGCATAAGCCATTGGTGTTTTGTTCAGGAAATTTTCTCCAGTGCCCATGTGTTCGAGATTCTTCGGGTTGGGAGATTTTTAATCACTGCTTCTGTTTACCAATCTTTATTTAAAGATCTGCTTACTGATCTTTATTTAAATTTGGTAAGTGGTATCTCTCTAGAAAATCACCCATTTTATTTAGAATTTCCAATTCTGTGGAATATAGACTCTTGAATTTAGACCTAATGTTTGTTTATTTGTCTTTCCTTGGTGTCTATTGCTCTATGTCCCTTTTATTTCTGTTTTTGTTAATATGGGTACTGTCTGCCTTCTGGTTAGTCTGGCTAAGGCTTTATCTATCTTATTGATTTTCTCAAAGAACCAGCTTTTGGGTTCCTTGATTTTTTGTATTGTTTTCTTTGTTTCTAATTGATTGATTTCAGCCATGAGTTTGATTATTTCCTGAAATAGAGGGATATTTGATTTTGCTATGTCTTATTTATTTCTTCATTATTTACTATTCAATTTCCTATTAAAAACTCATTTAGTTACTCTTTTTTTAAAAATGTTCTTTATTTTTATTTATATGAGTACACTGTAGCTGTCTTCAGATACACCAGAAGAGGGCACCAGATCTCATTACAAATGATTTTGAGCCACCATGTGGTTGCTGGGAATTGAACTCAGGACCTCTGGAAGAAGGGTCAGTGTTCTTAACCAGTGTGAGCCATTTCTCCAGCCCTCTAGTTACTCTTTTTAATGTGGTAAAATTCTGTTTTCTTCTGTAATAACATGTGTTACCAAGAAGCGGCCAAATTGATTTCCAGAGTGATTGTAGAAGTTTCCACTCCTAAAGTAAACCCACATACACTAAATCTAATAACACAGAATGTAGGGAATAACCTTGAATTCATTGGTACAGGAGACAACTTCCTGATCAGAACATTCATAGCTCAGGCACTAAGATCAACAATTAATAAGTGGGACCTTATGAAACTGAAAATCTTTAAAGCAAAGGACACATTCAAAAGGACAAAACTGGAACCTACAGAATGGGAAAATACATTCACCAGTGCCATATCTGACAGAGGCTGGTATCCAAAATATATAAGGAAGCCAACAAACTGGACACCAACAAAGTAAATAATCCAGTTAAAAGTGGGGTAGAGACTTAAACAGGTAATTCTCAGCAGAGGAACCTCTAGTAGCTGAGAAGCACTTAAAGAAATGTTCAGCATCTGTAGCCATCAGGTAAATGAATATCAAAATAATATTCCCATCAGATACACCTGTTAGAATCGGTAAGATCAAAGACACAGTGACAGCCCATGCTGCCACATGTGAAGCAAGGGAAGCACTTCTTTGTCCCTGATGGGATTGCAAAAATTATACAGCCACTTTGGAAATCAATATGACAGATTCTCAGAAAATTGGGGACAGATCTACTTCAAGATGCAGGTATACCAATACTGGGCATATATTCAAAGGATACTCTACCAAACCACAATGACACTTGGTCAAGTATATTCATAGCAGTTTTATTCATAATAAGTAAGGAACTGGAAACAACCTGCACGGAGCCATATTGGATTTGGGCCTAGCCGCTTTTTGACTGCATGGTTCAAAGTGACTCTGGGCTGTTTGGCCACAGAGACTCACCCCGAAGATGACTGCCATAAATCTTAAGATTGTTGGATAAAGCCTCTCCCATGAATTTACGGCACAGGAGTATAACATTCAAGGGATGCCTCAGCTCGAGCAGATACCAGTTATCTCTTCAGTCAACACCCAGTGTCTCCACCACCTGACCTCATCGCCTGACTTCTTTGCCTCCAGCTATCACTGCCTATACCCTCATCTCCCCCTCCTTCATATTTCACAAAGGTCACTCCCCCTACCTGAAAGCCTTAAAAGCTGCAATGTTCATCCCAATAAACGAGACCTTGACAACAGAACTTTTGCTTGGTCTCCTTCTTCTCTTCACCCCCATTTTGGCCCACAGGTAGAAAGCCTCTTCGGGACCCTGAATAACTGGGTCCCCGCTGGCGGGGACAACAACCTAGATTTCCTCCTCTAAAGAATGGATAAAGAAAACATGGTGCATTCTAGAATGGAGTATTACTCAGCTGGTAAAAATGATAATATCATGAAGTTTGCCAGCAAAAGGATGTAAGTAGAAAAGATTATCCTGACTGAGGTAGTCCAGATACAGAAAGGCAAACTTTGTATGTACTCACTTGTAAATGGATATTATCTGTACAGTAAAGGAAAACTATGCTATAATCCATAGACCCCCAAAAGCTAAGTAACATGGAGGGCGCAATGGGGGACAAGCAAATCTCACTGAGAAAGGGAAACCAAAGAGGTGTCACAGGTGAATGGAGAGAGGGACTGGATAGGAGAGGGGTGACCAGGAGGGATCATGTTTGGGGAGGAACAAGGGAGAGAGTTTTGGGAGTGACAGCTGGAATGAATGGGAAGGGCATACATCTCTGGGATGAGCTAGAAAGCTAGGACAATGGAAACATTCAGGAATCAATGAGGGTATATCGAGCCTGAATTGATCATCTCCTATAACTAGGGAATACTTCCACTGGAGGTTCTGGGATATTAACCCTGCCACTAAATCTTCAACCTACAATTTATCTTGTCTAATAGATGTGCTGGGGTAAAGGTTGTAAAGAAATCATGGGAGTGGCCAATCAATGACTGGTCCAGCTTGAGACCCATGCAATGAGAGGGACTCCACCGCTGACACTGCCTGGAAGGTCACAAAACTGCCATGGCAGATGGATATCCACAGGAGGCCTGCCCTTTTCTGAAGAGAAACAGGGAAGAGCAGAAGGTGACGATAAGAGGGGAGGTGTAGGAAAAGAAGTAGGGGTAGGAGGGAAGGGAAACTGTAGTCAGGACAGACAAGAAATAATAAACAATGTATTGTTTGGAAAACAAACCTCCTCACCCTGTGAAGAGGCAAATTCTATTTGTCAAGAAATTGACTTACAATGACTTTTCACCATGGCATCAATCTCATCTCAAAATTTCTATTTATTTGGTGTTGTGGTACACACTTGTATCCCAGCACTGAGGAAGTAGAGAAGTAGGACTCCAAAATTAAGACTAGTCTTTGGATATTTTCCTCATAGAATTTGTATTGCTGATGGACATAATGACAAAAATCAATGTGAGGATGTGATTTTAGTTGGCAGCTTGTGATCAAAGCCCATCATTTATGGAAGAGGGGCGGGAACTTAAACAGGAGGAAAGAGAAAACCTGGAGGGAAGCTGGACACTGACTTGTTCTTTATGACTTTCTTGGTTTTAGACTAGTACCTGGTTTATTGACAATTCTGCACATATGCAGGCACTGCCCAGAAGTGGACAGCTGCAGCTTTACAACCCCTTTCCAGGACAACCCTGGAAGATACCGGTGAAGGGAAATCTTCACAGTGGGCAGAACTTTGGGCAGTAAACATGGTACTACAGCTTGTTTGGAGGAAGAAATGGCCAGATGTAGGATTGTTCACTGACTCAGGGACTGGAGCCAATGGATTGGTTGGTCAGGGACTTGGAAAGGTCATAATTGGAAAATAAGTGAGAAAGACATCTGGGAAAGAAGTATGTGGATAGATTTCTCCAAATGGCCAAAGGGTGCTTCTACTAGGAGCCACAACAAACATTCCATTGAACTGAAGCGCAGTCTTCCCCCTGGTCATTTTGGGTTTCTAAGGCCTTTAAACCAACAAGCTAAGAAAGGAATAACAGTATTAGGAGGGAGTGAGAGAGATCCAGATTGCCATGGGGAAATGGGATTGCCTCTCCTCAGTGGAGGTTAGAAGGATTATGTCTGGATGCAGGAGATCCTTTAGGGTGTCGCTGAGTAGTATCTTGACCTGTGATTAAAGTCAATGGGAAACTACAAAAGCCTAATCCAAGCAGAATGACAAAGGGCACAGACCCATCAGGTCACTTCTCCAGGAAAAGAGCCAAGACCTGCTGAGGTGTTCTCGGAGGGTATTGAAAATACAGAATGGGTAGTAGAGGAAGGCAGTTATAAATATCACCTAAGACGATGTGTCCAGTTGTAGAAGTGAGGGTTTTAAGTGGTATGAATGCTTCTGTTTTAGTTTGTTAGGAAGACATTTATATAGATATTTACACTATCTTCTAGTTTCTTTAGCATCAATTAAGAGATTATCTATCAGTATTTAAGTTGAGATACTAAAAGGATGTTCCCTAGGGACATTAGTCTTCTAAATTTACAATGCTTTTGCGACTGTATGAGGGACAGTAATATCATGCTAGGTATATTTATGATCTGGTTATTGTTTAATTTGGACATAAGATATGATTTGTGTCCAAGTTGACAAGGGGTGAATTGTGATGACTATTCCTGGTTGTCATCCTGACTGCCTCTGGAATGAACTACAATCCAGAAATGGAGGGCATACCTGTGATCCAGATCTTGAGGCTAGAAGACACAGGTTTCTGACCCAGATCTTGACCTGGAGATCTTGAGGCATAGTGGCCATGAAAAGCTTAGGCCCAGGCAAGATGATATGCACCCTTAATCCCAGGAGGTCGAGGCCAGCAGATCCCTGAGTTCGAGGTCAGCCTGGGATAAAGCAATTTCCAGATCCAGGTGTGGTGGACACACCTTTAATCTGGGCCACACGTGCTGGAGGCCTACATAAGGATATTGGAAGAAGGAAGACTCTTCCCCTGCTTGCATTTACTTGCCAACATGTCTGTTGGAACCTATCTCCTGCTTCTACAGGAGACCAGCTGAAACAACGAGCCTTGTGGACTGAGCAACTGCTGGATTTCTGGACTTCCTATTCACAGCTGCCCATTGTTAGATTAGTTGAACTGCAGACTGTGAAGGTCATTACATTAAATTCCCTTAATATACAGAGACATTCCATAAGTTCTGTGACTCCAGAGGACCCTGACTAACACACACACACACACACACACACACACACACACACACACACACACACACACACAACTCATGACTAACTTGAAATGGTGGAGTCGCCCATAGTAGGGTGGGATCTTTCACATCATTAATTCCACCAACTGAAAAATCATAAGCCCAGCTTCAGGCACTTAGCACATTAAACCTCTGTGATGTGATCCATGTTTTTGGGGAAATGGTTGGATGAGGAAAGCATTACTTTGAGTTGGTGAACCCAGATCTAGACAGTTAAATGCCATTAGTTCTTTATTATCTTTATACCCCAATCATTAGCTGTGAGTATAAAACATGAAGGAAGAGATTAGGAAGGGGTTAACTAGCAGGACTTGATGCCTATCTTTGTATTTTGAACTTTTGCTGTAGGGAAGAGGCTACCAAGCAGGACTCTATACCTAGGTTTAGGTGTTGGGACTTGGGATGTAGGGAAGGGGTGCTTAGCAGGAACTGAACCCCAAGCTGTATGTGCCTGTGTGCCTTTGGCTCTGTGGGAGAAAATACCATGTAGAACCAGACACAGCCATATATCGTATGAGGGTTTTGGTTACAGGGTGGGGGCCACCTAGGCTTGCATCTAGGTGCTTGTGTGAAGCGTTGATTGAATGAATGGGAAGCTATCCAGCAATAACCGAAGCAGCCTGAATGAGAGAGAGAGAGAGAGAGAGAGAGAGAGAGAGAGAGATAGAGAGAGAACCTTTGTATCTTACAAGACCAGAAAAGTAGCCGTGTGTGTGTGTGTGTGTGTGTGTGTGTGTGTGTGTGTGTGTGTGCATGGAGCTTTGTATCTAGCATGACATAACAGCTTGCAATGACAGCACACTCACATCCATGTGAGAATCTAGGTATCTAAGAGTTAGGCTTTGAATACGCTTGGCACAGGGAGTGGCACTTTTAGGAAGTGTGGCCTTGTTGGGATAGGTGTGTCACTGTGGTGTGAGCTTTAAGAGCCTTATCCTAGCTGCCTGGAAGCCAGTATTCTAATGCAGCTCTCAGATAAAGATATAGAACTCTCAGCTTCTCCTATACCTTCTCCTACAACTGGACAATGCCATGTTCCTTCCTTGATGATAATGGACTGAACCTCGGAACCTGTCAACCAGTCCCAACTAAATGTTCTTATAAGATTGGCCTTGGTCAAGGTGTCTGTTTGCAGCAGTAAAACCCTATCTAAGAAAGAAGTTGGTACCAGGGACTGCAGCATTGCTGTCATAGGCCTGACCATGCTTTTGTTTGGAAGAATATGGACTTTGGGTTTTGAATTTGGAAAAACAGTAGAATGGTTTAAATGGGGTTTAAAGGGCTATCCTAGTAGGAATTTGGGCTTAGTTACTGCGTAGGAACTGTGAGAACCTGGCTCAAGAGGTTTCAGTGGAAAATTTCAACATGTGGCCTAGAGATTGTTTTGGGGTCTTTTGGTGAAGAATGTGGCTACTTTTTTGCCCTTGTCTGAAAAGTCTGCCTTAGGCTAATGTAAAGAGATTCATATTAATTGCATTGACAAAGAAAATCTCAAAGAAATCCAGGAAAGGTTTTGTTCTCTGGTTAGGTCCCATAAAGAACATTTTGAACAAGTGTAGCAAGCTTAGAAAGGAAAATATAAAATATATGGTATTAAAGGGGCACCAGACAATAAAATGGAGCTGAATCCTGTGTTCAAGGAAATCAAATTGAATTAAGGGAGACCTTGGGACAAGATCCCATCTAGCTAAATTTAGGTCCAGGAACCTTAGTTCAAGCCTTTCAACCCAGGAGGCAAGGACAAACAGATCTCTGAGTTCAAGGCCAGCCTAGAACAAGGCAAGTTCCAGATGAAGAAAAACTTAAGTCTAGGGTTGATGGACCACACCTTTAGTTCCAGTGCTTAGGAGAAAGGCATGCAGATCTCTGAGTACAAAGTCAGTCTATGGAGCAAGTTCCGGGACAGCCAACCTTAGGCAGTGAAGGAATTGGAAATCAGAGTTAGTGATAATGTGATAGAACAAGGGGGACATGTTCCAGCTCTTGCAAGCAGCAGAATGTGGCAGGTTTGTCCACATGGCTCTGCTTTAAGAGGCCAGACCTGAAGGGACTGCTGAAACAATTGATGCTGTTTTAGCTGCAGCTAAGTTAATGGTGATTATGAAGAGACCAGCATCACTGAGGCGAAATCTTCTGGGAAGTGTTTTCTGACAGAACAAAGAGGCTGTGTTCCTGAGATAGTCAAGGTATTACCTCGTGCTGCAGCTTCTGTTATAGGGAAGTGTGTTGCTAGCAGGAGTTGACACAGCTGTGTGTGTGAAGGCATTAACTATAGGGGAAGGTACATACGGGAGGACCTGACACCGAGCATACCATGTGATTGTATGTCTTTGGATATAGAAGAGGGTGCCAGGTCTGCCACACGCACAAGCACGTGATGCTCTGGATGTAGTGGAAGACAGAAATCAAACCTGACACTTGGCTAGTCCAAATATGCAACACTGTCACCGTTGCTTCCAGCCAGAGGGTATGTAGAAGGTTGTAACAGCTAGTTGGGTTCGGATAGAGTTATGTAGCATAAACTTGGATGTGTATGTTGGTCTTTTCCTGTAAGACAGAAGATCCTTAGCAGGAACTGAGAATCATATCTGAGTCAAATATCTGGTTGGGTTTTTACAGTGTAGCAGCCAATCATGCTCTGTCCAAAAGAGCAAGCTACGGAGCACCTCTGGGCCTCAGTTTCCTTCTCTGGGAGATGAAGATTACTGGCCAATTTTAGGGTCATGTTTGGGCAGGTCTTGGTTGAAATAGGTGGTGTTGACTACACCTGTCCAGGTGTCTCTGTCAGGCAGGCTGTGTGGAAAGGAAGGTGTTGAGTCTGTAAGCTTGGCCCTAAAGAGCTGACTTCTCTTTTCTCAGGTAACAGGCGGCAACATGCTCCCTCTAGTGGCTGCAAAGCAAAATGTCCACTTTATACTCTTCTGGTCTCTTGGGCATCAACTCTGCCCTGGGAAATTCACATACTTAGAACCAATGCCACAAGGTGGAGCCAAACATTCACTTCTGCTGTCTCTCCTGAGATTCCTTGATATGGTTACATTACTAAAGTCTCCTTTGCCCTGTCCCTGCATTCAGTAAAGTGCATCAGGACTGAAGACCACCTTAGTAGTCACTAACAAGCAGAGCAGCTATGGGCAAAGCAAAAAATGGCTAAGTGCTATTGTTGTAAAAGTATAAAAATAAAAAGTAGTATTGTTGTCTTTTACTCCGCTAGTTCTGCACCGCGGTGTCTCAAGATATCCACTAGATATCTTGGCAGAAACACATCCCAGCCACACACTTTCTTACACCCAAACCCTCACATAAAAGAACACACAACACATTAATCTTTGACGCAATTGGTAAGATATAATTGCCCACTTAAACATACAAAGCCCGGTACCATCTATCCCTTAGGAACATTGATAACAACCTGTAAATACACACACAGAGCAGAATCTTAACATCACCTGCCAAGGCTTCTCACCCTCTCCTCAGTCCTGTGTCCCCTCTCTGATCCAGTCTCCTCCTCTTCCTTCAAACTTCTCTCCTGCCCATCTTTCCTTCTCCTCCAATGACAGGCCTCCTTCTATCCAGTACCTGCCCCTCAACTGTACTTTACAAATTCAATGGGGAGGTGGTTCTGGTGAAGTCACCAGAGTTCTGAGTATGTGACAAGGCAGCTGTCCTTGGGGCAGTGGAATTAGCATCAAAATAGAGAAAACTTAAGGGCAAACCACAACAAAGTGCCTCTTAGCTAGCTTCTTCTGTTAGGTTATTTGTACCCTAAAGGTCATAGCTCTTGAAGCCAATACAAATGCAGTAAACATCCAGTGGCAGAATGAATGTCAGGACATAGATGTGAGTGAAGATGTTTACACTCTTTCTTTCAAACCTTCTTCTTCAACTGTTTTAGTACAGAGAATCACCTACACTAAGTTATCTCATGTTCCCTCAAAGCCATTCTTAGGTTCCCTGTCTCTATCTCACACTGTCTTCCTCTTTCTTTCTGTCACATATTTTGGGATGAGGGAAGCCTGTCTGGGCATCTTCATGGTTCCTAACATGTAGGCAAGTGCTAAGTTTAGACAAGATTCCAAGAATGTATTTCTATTATCACTGTGTTCTAGGCTAGATAAACCCTAATCCTCCTCCAAAGTGAAGCAGGAAAAAACGCTATTCATTTCCCTTCATTGCTGGTACTCCCCTGTTAGGAGAAATATACGGTTCTGATAAAGTTCCCCAAGTGAGGCTCATTAACACACAGATAAACTGAGGCAGCATGCAGTGGACTATGACTTCTGTGATGGGAGAGATGCAGGGATAAAGGGAGGCTGCAAACACAACAGCAGGGAGGTGACCTGGAAGAATGAGGGGATCAAGCTGTTCTGTCCTCATGTGGGAAATCTGATGAGAAAGACAGAGAAATGAGTATTGCTGTGGTATTTCTCTACAGACTTGCCCGCAGAGTTGGCATATTCATGGGCAGGTTGGACATGGTATTGGCTCAAGGTGCCCACTGAAAACGATGCTATGAGAGGGTAGGTCTGGGCCATGTTTCCTTGTGAACTTTGGTTTCCTAAGGAGAAACCTTTGATAGATAATTTACATCCCCCTGTGTTGAATAGAGGCCTCTATGTTGGGTAAATCGGTAGATGTGCACAGTCTCTATGGATTTCCTGCAGGACTCTTCTGTACTCTCAGTCTACAGCAGGTGACCCCATGTCTCACAATATATAGAGTTCATCCCTTCAAAAAGAGTGACATGGGAAAGGGACCAGGAAAACTGTAGTTCTCCACCCTCCTAATTCTGCAAAACTGAATGCAGTTGGTGCTTCCTCTGCAACCTCTGCTTCTCATCCTCTGATGTCCATCTTGTGCTCAACTATTTTGTTTTACAAAGACATAAAAACTTCTGGGGAACTGGCATTTTGAAATAATGTTTCTGTTTCAATGGAATAAGGCAACTTCAAAAGAAAAATTAATGAAAAAAATATATGAAGGGGATACAGAAAAAAATCTCCACATACCCAGCCTCCATTATGAAATTTTGACACTTTCCAGAAACAGATGAAGATTAGGATGACTATGCTTTGTGTCACAACCTTTCCCCAAGGACAAAATTAGCTTCTTTTCACTCATATAGAAGTTTATTGGTTAGGAACCTCAACATAAATGATAAAGGTCTAAGGACATGGAATCGGACGTGGGTCTCCCTGAGGTGTTCAACAACTTTTTGGTATTTGGACAGTTCAGCTGTCCGATCACAGACATTCCAGGGTGTGCTGCACAGTGCTTTGGGTGGTGCAGAACTGAGATTCCAGCATCGCTGTCTCCCCAGTATCCAGTCAGGAGGAACATGTCTGTAGTTCAAAACTCAATCCAAGGTGGTTTGACAAGGAGAGAAAGCACTGTGGGACCCATGAAAGTTGGACTGCTCATGAAAGCCAGCAGCTGATCAGACTGTATCTGGGTGTTGAATCAGGAGAACGAGAGGCTCTCCTGTACCCTAGGTGACTGTGAGGTGAAAGCTGTGACTTCAATAATATATGACAGGTACAGTTGCCTCAGAGGACCATTGGTCTTCATCTGTGGCCTCTTGGCTCCAATCAAAAGAAGTCTGCTAATCAAACCGGCTAGCCAGTCTAGAGTGTCCTAGGTTGTCATGTTGAAATTACATTACTTGTACTTGGACTGCAGCTGAGGCATCCAGTGAAAGCAGGCAAGGCCTATGCCTTATTTCCCAGGATGTGCCCGCTAGGGCACACTGGCATCTCTCCACAGACATATTCTAAGTCAACTCCCACCTTCAGGTATCCACTCCCATGGGAACATAGAATACTATTGTGAAGTTGAAATTGGAGGTTGGTTTCCTGCCTGTTCATAGTCCACCCTGGATGCACTGGATGGAAATGCCTCCAGTTCAATTGCTGTCTGTGCCAAATGAAGAAAGCTCACTACTGGTAGAGTTTTACATTGAAAGATTAAAAGAATTCCTGACTGCTGCTGTACAGTATGAAGCCAGGCAGGGCAGTACAGAGGCCTGAGACATCTCTGTGTGAGTTTTAGAACCTCCAATTCTAAATAAAATTGCCAGGCTAGTAAGGATTGTATTGTGAGGACTTTCCTCAACACCTAATCAATAAAAGTTCAGGACCAGAAATTTCCCCATTTTATTTAGAACCCCATCCATTCGACAGCTCTAGCTTCCCTGATGTGCAACAGGCTGGCCCCAGCTGATACTCCAAAAGATATAATTACCTCTCATCCACTAAGCAAGCAGTTTTCTTTTCTGTCCATATGGGACTCACCAGATAATCTGTATTCTAGAACATACTACCAGCCTGTCACATTGTAGAACATACTACCAGCCTGTCACATTCCCGGGAAGATTTGGCTAATGCTGTCAATATGCCTCAGTGTTTGATACAAGACCAGGGACAGGTGGTCAGAATGACTTTAAAAAGGCAGATTCAATGTCTCAATACTTCTTTGTGTTAATTATGGTGGTACACAGAAGGAGGGTTTGCCCAGCGGCCTCTGACTGCTGGCAGTAGCTTGGCTGAATAGACTGGCTTCTGTCATGGCAGGAACTCTGAAGTTATACCCTTCATGAACAAGGTAGTTAAGTTGCTCTGAGTCTATCCCTAATATTTCCTCCATTGTGAGGTGGACACCTGAGAGCTCTGCTTGTCTAATGTGTATGAAGAGACTGGAATACAGGAGCAGTTAATGACTGTCTTTTCTAGCTCTATGAGGGAGAGACAAATGGAGGTAGAGCGTGTGTGAGTTTGCTTCCTTTCTGGGCCATTCGCCTGTGTTCCTTCTCCCCTGGCAGTGTGGTGTATGCCTTTATCCCAGGACTCAGGATAGAGGAGGAATCTGTGGGAGTTCAGGATTAACTAGGAGGAGTGTCACTTCTGAGTCAGAAATTTGGGCTCAGCTATGATACCATGTGGCCGCTGGCTGGGTCCCTTGGAGGACCAAGATAAACTCTCAGGCTCTCAAAGGGCCGTCTTGTGGTTATTGGTTCTCAAGATGGAGCTGAAAAAATAATTCCCGATGGAAGCTCGTCATAAGAAGATGTTTTCTCTGTTTCAAATGGGAAACTAAGTGGGGTAGGAGGCTCAGGGTCCTGGTTCAGGCCTTTTGGCAGGAAGCAGGTTCTAGTGCCAGGAGAGCAGCTAGCCTATCCAGGCCAAGCTTATCCCAGCAGTCAGTGACCTCTGGGCAAACCCTCTGTCGACCTCCTGAATGAACACAAAGAGTAGATGGGCTTTTCCATACCATTTTTGAGTCTCAGGACAGCTGCATACCTGAACTTCCTGTTCCCTGTGTTGCCCAAAGGCCTTCTTTCTGCTCAATATAGGACTTGGATGAAACTTTTTTATTTCTCTAGAATACAGTACAGTTTTCCTCATATAGGTAGATCATCTCTTACACATCTTTCTTATAAATCTGTCCAGAAAGAGGCAAGAAGAGGTTAGACAAGAGGTTAGACATAGTGCAACATCACAATCTTTTAACAGATTACAGAAGAGAAACACTGATTCCTCCTACTTGTAGATACACTGATTATTTTTGAAGACACTGTGTTAGAATACAAAGCGTGTCTTAGTTAGGGTTTTACTGCTGTGAACAGACACCATGAACAAAGCAAATCTTATAAAGGACAACATTTAATTGGGGCTGTCTTACAGGTTCAGAGGTTCATCTGTCATAATCAAGTCAGGAACATAGCAGTGTGTAGGCAGGCTTGGTGCAGGAGGAGCTGCGAGTTCTACATCTTCATCTGGAGGCTGCTAGGCCCACGGTATTAAGGCAAAGGCTCACAGTGACACTTCTATTTCAACAAGGCCATAGCTCTCAATAGTGCCACTCCCTGGGCCAAACATATACCAATCATCACAAAAGGCTTTCCTGCTGGTGACCTGAAAATCCCAGGAAGCAGTGATCAAGGGGGAAATTTTACAAGTGTAGTAGGTAAGGGGATTGAATGGGCCTTGTTTAGAATGTAGAGTCTTCCTGGAACAGGGAACATGTACACATTTTTCACATACATGATTAAATGCATGAGAATAACCATTGTGGGAGGATACACTATTGAACGTGAACAGTTTCAGGTCATAGATGTGCCTTTTAGAGATAAAGGAGAGAAGGCTTGGGGAGAGAGAGACAGACTGGTTGACTGACTGTGAGGGTCATGGCAGCTAGAATAGAGCCTCACCCCAGCGGCTTAACGTTGAGCAGGGCTCAGCCAAAACGATAGTGGAAATGAAAAGGGCAGGGGGTGAGAGAAACATGGAACCAATAGAGTGTTCTGATTAAGGCTCAAAGTTTTAATATTCAGCACAGTGTATATAAAGGGAACAACTACAAAACCCATCCCCAGAACAGCATAGCAACAGCACATCTGTCTATGCAACAGGTTTCCATATCTTTGTAGTCTGTGAATTCCAGCACATCAAAGCTTGCAGCTGCAGCCAAGGCAGGTGTTGCTGTTCTGTCTGATGAATCCTACAGCTCAAGGTCTGCTCCTCCTGCCTTTCTGGGTTCATGTTCAAGGTCTGCATAGCCTGTGCAGACTGAGGAGGTCACACTGACTGAGGAGAGAAACAGACTTAAGATTTGCACTAGTGCTACATAGAAAAGACAGGGACATGACAGAGGACGTCCGGGATTGGAAATGCCATGGAACCAACTGCACAGCTATGCTGATCTGCATGGCATTGGCAGCTCCCATTATGGTGAATTATGTTTCCTGATGATCTGAGGCTAAACAAAACCTTGCTCCTATAAGTAGATCCTTGTCTGCATTTGATCACAATCACAAGGAAACTTAGCATTACAGAAGTTGGGGTCAAGAATGTGAGAGGAAATACATTAAAAAAACCATCAGATCTCTGATTGGCCTATTGCATGTGACATCATAATGAGACTGCTAGAATGTTAGATACCAGCCAATAGCAGGGTTCTGTCTAAGGCTGGGTTCTGTCCTTGTGCTTCAGAGAGGCAGTTGGTTTGTGAGAGAGCAGTTGGACTCAGTTGCTTCTCACAGATTTGGCCTTTTCCTCAACTTGTTGGATCTGAACATAGTGAGTTTGTTTCCTAGGTTTTCAGTTTGGGCTTTGGCATTTGGCTTCATTTACTTTTTATTTATTTACATTCTTGGTTTGGGTTTTAAGGATACTTTTATGTTCTTTTTCTTCATTTCAACTGCTATTCCTTTGATCAAGTTCATCTACTCGTCCTGTTTGCCTTTGTTTCTGTCTATTTTACACCTTTGGTGGTCTGTATTAACTGTACACAATGAGGAAATCATCATGACTTCACACATCTTGCTTGTCCTGCCTTTGGATTCTATTTATTGGCTTTACTTCATTTCCCTTCCATTGGATGTGACAAGTACTTCCCATAGCTCAAGGGTGCAATCCCCCTGCCTACTCATGGCCTGTAGGAAACAAAATGAGACACTTGTGTTTGTGGGATCGGCGTGTTTGAAGTCACACTTCTCTAGTTCCACTCGTTTTCCTGAAACATTGTCCTGACAAAGGTATTTCATCTCACACGTTGCCTGATGATGAAAAGAGTTGGAAAGTGTGCCTTGCCTCAGTTTCACAGAGTACTGAACTTCTTGCCAATCATTCTGTTAGTTGTTGAGACTGCAGGAGTTGTTTCACAGTTTGTTGGTTTTGCTCTTGGGGTTTGTGTTTGGTCTTTCATAGTTATATTCATGTAAACGTAAGTTTATATTCACATTTATATTTTTACTTTCTTTGATTCTTCTCTCATTCCAAACCTCCTAACAGCATCCTCACCTCACTCACTCCTCCAAGGTTTCCCCTTGCCTGTTCTGTCTCCCAAAGTCCCAACGGGCTCCCCGCTCCCATTTCCTTCAGAGAGGAGGCCTCCCGTGGACAGTGACGGAACATGGCAGAACTAGATGTAAGAAGCCTTTCTTAGTATTGTTGGATTTTCTTCTAGGGTTAACTTACCTATGGTATCTGTTTCTTCATTAATTATGACCTAATTTTCATTTTGAAAACCAAGTTTGTAATTTCCTTCATTACCTTTTCCTTGTATAAAACATATATTTTTCTTATTTTCAACTTATTCACTTTACCTCCTGCTCACTGTCCCCCTCCTGATCACTTCCTCCCACAATCCTGCCTCCCATCCTCTCCCCTTCCCCTTTCAGTGGGTGGGCCCCCAGGGTATCCACCCACCCTGGCATATCAAGTCTCTGCAGGCTTAGATGTGTCCTTTCCCATGGACACAGACAAAGCACCCGAGGCTAGAAGAACATTTTTCACGCACAGGCAGCAGCTTCTGGGATGGCCCCCACTCCAGTTGTTCATGACCCACATGAAGATCAAGCTACACATCTGCTCCATATGTGGAGGCGAGGCCTAGGTTCAACTGTATATGTTCTTTGGTTGGTGGTTCAGACTTTGAGAACCCCAAGGGTTCTCAAGGGTTAGTTGATTCTGTTGGTATTCCTGTAGGGTTCCTATTCTCTCTGGGTCCCCACAGTCCTTCCCCCATTATTCTACAGGAGTCCCCAATCTTCATCCACTGTTCGCTGCAGGTGTCTCCATCTGTCTGAGTCAGTTGGTAGGTGGAGTCTCTCAGAGGACAACTGTGCAAGACTCCTGTCTGCAAGCATACTTATCCTCAATGTGTATGGTACACAGGATATATATTAGTTGTGCCATATATGTTATATGTTATATAATATGATATTTATGGTAATTGCTTATATTATATATCAAAGTATTTTGTTATTTGAAACTATAAATATACTATTTTATGACTACAAATTATTACAGGCTGAAATTGTAATATCATAATATATATATCGTGATTATAAAACAAGTATAATACACTACACTAAATTTATATTGCACTTACATGTATTATAAATATATTATCAATAAGACACACCCAAAATACAGCAAACACATAGGCGAATGCTAGCAGCAATCCACTGAACTGAGAATGGGACCCCCGTTGAAGGAATCAGAGAAAGTACCGGCTCGAGACCCCATATGAACAACAATGCCAACCAACCAGAGCTTCCAGGGACTAAGCCACTACCCAAAGACTGTACATGGACTGACCCTGGGCTCCAACCTCATAGGTAGCAATGAATAGCCTAGTAAGAGCACCAGTGGAAGGGGAAGCCCTTGGTCCTGCCAAGACTGAACCCCCAGTGAATGTGATTGTTGGGGGGAGGATGGTAATGGGGGGAGGATGGGGAGGGGAAACCAATATGGAAGGGGAGGGGGATGTTGGTCCGGAAACCGGAAAGGGGAATAACAATCGAAATGTAAATAAGAAATACTCAAGTTAATAAAAATAAAAAAATAAACAAGCCATTATATTTTATTTTTTACATACCAATCTCAGCGTACCTCACGTCCCAATACCCCCTCATATATCTTCTACCAATCCTTCTCCAGTTGTTGGGAACACCCATGAAGACCAAGCTGTACTTATGCTATATTTGTGCACAGGGAGTCGGGGCACCTAGGTCTAGCCCATGATCTCTCCTGGATTGGTGGTTCATTCTCTGGGAACCCCATGGCTTGTGTAGAGTGGACTTTGATCATTATCTCCTGAACACCACATTCTGTCCACCATGTGTTTGTACTCAGGCTTCTCCTTTCTCCTGAAGCACAAGGGACAAAAATGTAGCCCATTTCTCTTTGTGGAACTGCTTTCTTTCAAGTAAAAATTTGTGTATGTGCAGTGACTTTCCTCGTCCCTCAACAGTTCACTGTCACAGTGCTTACTACATGTACTCTTCCCCAGTCACTCCTTACAGGCTTTGCTGTTGTTCAATTTATTTTTGATACAAATTGTCCTACTGCTCCTCAATGAGGCCATTTTGATTGTGAATGAAGGGCTCTGTAGTCTGTTGTTGAAATGGATGTGAAATACCGAGGGCTCTCATTTACAATTTTCATGTTTACGTTCACCAAGGAAGGGAGGTAGCTTATGCTTTCTTTTCCATCGTGATTATTTGGTTGGAGGAAGAGGGCAATACTAACAGACATGAGTTTGGATGTAGTCCTTTGCTTTCTCGTTCATGACATAATTTCTGTAAGTCTGGTATATATTTTTCTCCAATGTTTTTACACATTTGGGTAATCCACGGGGGCGGGCCTCAGATTGTTGGGAGTACTGTTTTTGTTTTTGTTTTTTTTTTTTTGAGTTTCTTTTATTTTATTTCTTTTTTTCATCTAAAACACGAGTTTATTACTTTGGGTAAACACTTATGTTACAGGCAATTGATACGTAAAAGTTAACAAATAATAATTTTTTTGATTTATTTTTGTCTTTTTTTATTAGATATATTGCTATATTTATATTTCAAATGTTATTCCCATTTGTGATTTCCGGCCCATAACCTCCCATGCCCTCCCAATCCCCCATATAGGTGTTGTCCGACATCCACCCCCTCTTATCCCATCATCCCTAAATTCCCCTGCACTGGGGTTCCAACCTTGGCAGGACCAACGTTTCTCCTTCCAGCAGTGTACCAACAAGTCTATTCTCTGCTTCTTATGCAGTTGGAGCCCTGGGTCAGTCCATGTCTAATCTTTTGGTAGTGGTTTAGTCCCTCGAAGCTCTGGTTGGTTCACATTGTTGTTCTAATGAGGTTGCAAGCTCCTTCAACTCTTTCTTTCACTTTTTCTCAACTCTTTCAATCCTTCCTCTAATTCCCCCCAAGGATGTCCTGTTCTCAGTTCAGTGGTTTGCTGCTAGCATTGACTACTGTATTGGACATGCTCTGACTGTGTCTCTCAGGAGAGATCTATATCCGGTCCCTTTCCGCACGCATTTTTTTTAGCTTCATCAATCCTATCTAGTTTTGGTGGCTATATATACATGGGCCACATGTGGGGAAGCCTCTGAACAGCCATTCCTTCAGTCGCTGCTCTAAATTTGCTTCCATATCCCCTCCTATGAATATTTTTCCCCTTTTAAGAAGGAGTGGGAGCATCAGCATTTTGGTCATCCTTCTTCTTGAGCTTCCTGTGGCCTGTGGATTCCATCTTGGGTAATTCGAGCTTTTTGGCTAATATCCACTTATCAATGGATGCACACCATGTATATTTTTCTGTGAGTGGGTTACCTCACTCAGGATATTTTCCAGTTCATTCCATTTGCCTAAGAATTTCATGAAGTCATTGTTTTTGATAGCTGAGTAGTACTCAGTTATGTAGATGTATCACATATTTTTTTTAAATTTATTTAATACTTAATAATAATTCTTTGGTTTCCGGGCAAACATCCCCCTCCCCCCTCCCCTTCCTTATGGGTGTTCCCCTCCCAACCCTCCCCCCATTGCCGCCCTCCCCCCAACAGTCTAGTTCACTGGGGGTTCAGTCTTAGCAGGACCCAGGGCTTCCCCTTCCACTGGTGCTCTTACTAGGATATTCATTGCTACCTATGAGGTCAGAGTCCAGGGTCAGTCCATGTATAGTCTTTAGGTAGTGGCTTAGTCCCTGGAAGCTCTGGTTGCTTGGCATTGTTGTACATATGGGGTCTCGAGCCCCTTCAAGCTCTTCCAGTTCTTTCTCTGATTCCTTCAACGGGGGTCCTATTCTCAGTTCAGTGGTTTGCTGCTGGCATTCGCCTCTGTATTTGCTGTATTCTGGCTGTGTCTCTCAGGAGCGATCTACATCTGGCTCCTGTCGATCTGCACTTCTTTGCTTCATCCATCTTGTCTAATTGGGTGGCTGTATATGTATGGGCCACATGTGGGGCAGGCTCTGAATGGGTGTTCCTTCAGTCTCTGTTTTAATCTTTGCCTCTCTCTTCCCTGCCCAGGGTATTCTTGTTCCCCTTTTAGAGAAGGAGTGAAGCATTCACATTTTGATCATCCGTCTTGAGTTTCATTTGTTCTAGGCATCTAGGGTAATTCAAGCATTTGGGCTAATAGTGAGTGCATACCATGTATGTCTTTCTGGATGTATCACATATTTTGAATCCATTGCTCTGTTGAAGGGCATCTGGGTTCTTTCCAGCTTTTGGATAGTATAAATAAGGCTGCTATGAACATAGTGGAGCATGTGTCTTTGTTGTATGTTGGAGCATCATTTGAGTATATGCCAAGGAGTGGTTTAGTTGGGTCCTCAGGTAGTACAATGTCCAATTTCCTTAGGAACCTCCAGATTGATTTCCCGAGTAGTTGTACCAGTCTGCAATCCCACCAAAAATGGAGGAGTGTTCCTCTTTCTCCACATCCTCACCAGCATCTGGTTTCACCTAAATTTTTGGTCTTAGCCATTCTGCCTGATGTGAGATGGAGTCTCAGGATTTTTATTTGCATTTCCATGATGACTAAGGATGTTGGATATTTCTTTAGGTGCTTCTTGGCCATTCAATATTCCTGAACTGAGAATGTTTTGTTTAGCTCTGTAACCCATTTTTTAATAAGGTTATTTGGCTCTCTGGACCCTCACTTCTTGAATTCTTTGAATATTTGGCAGCTACTATTTTTGCTACTCAATACTCGTTGCTTATGATTCTTGTGTTTATGTGTTTTATTTCATCTTATTTCAAAATTCACACAGGTCTACAATCTCCTTTCGCATATTCTTATTTCTGGAAGCATAAAACTTGAAATGTCCCTGAAAGATCATCTGGATTGTAGTCATAGTAGAGTATTTGTAGAACATCATGTCAGCCATATTGCACTCTAGTTGGAAGAGGAGAGTCTGGTCTCAAATTGGAGAGCCACTATCCAAAGGAACCAGAGCAGTGAAGCAAGCTGTTTATTGGTGGTCTGAGCTTTGAACTGACAGATGATAGCTTAAGAGAACATTTTGAGAAATGGAGCACAATTACACACTGTGTGGTAAGGAGAGATGCTCAAACAACCTTCCAGTGGTTTTGTTTTTATTACCTATTCTTGTGTTAAAGAAGCATATACCACGATGTGTGGTCAGCCACACCATGTTGCTGGGTGTGTTGTGGAACCAAAGAGAGATATTCTAAAGAGGATTCTGCAAAGCCTGGTGCTCATTTAATGAAGAAAATTTTTGTTGGTGTTATTAAAGAGTAAACCCCAGTATATAATCAGACAGACTACTTTAAAAAGTATGGCATGATTGAAACCATAGAAGTTATGGAAACAGGCAGAGTGGGAGGAAGAGAGGATTTGCTTTTATAACTTTTGATGGTCATGACACAGTTGACACAATTCTTGTTCAGAAAAACTATAATATCAATGGGCATAAGTGTGAACTGAAAGGCCCTTTGTAAACAAGAGATGCAGTCTGCTGGATCACAGAGAGGTCATGGAGGTGGATCTGTCTACTTGATGGGTCGTGGAGGAAACTGGTGGAAGATGAGGCTACGGTAATGAATGTGGTGGCATCAGAGATAGTCATGGCGGCGGTGGTGGTAGATATAATGGATTTGGAGGTGATGGTGACAGCTATGGTAGCAGTCCTGGTTACAATAGTAGAGGAGGTTATGGAAACCAAGGTGGTAGATATGGTGATGGTGGAGGAGGACATGATGGTTACAATGAAGAAGGAAATTTTGCTTGAGGTAGCTATGGTAGTGGTGGTAAGTTTAATGACTTTGGAAATTATAGTGGGAAGCAGCCATCAAATTATGGAGCCATGAAGCGGGGGCAGTTTTGGTGGAAGAAGCTCAGGCAGTCCCGATGGTGGTGCCTACGACTCTGGAGGTGAAGTGGTGGATGTGGCAGCAGAAGGTTTTAAAATAAAACAGAAACGGCTACTTTCTACTACAGTCTTAGTGGGAGAGAGAATGAGGAGTCGTCAGGAAAGCTGCAGGCTCCTTTGAGACACTTGTCCTGAATGCAGTGGAGGAACTGTAAAAATCTGCCAGAGAAGGAACGACGATCTATAGCCAGAGAAGTCATTGCAGCTTAAACAGGAAGCCCCTCTTGTTCAGGACTGTCATACCACAGTTTGCAAAATAGTGCAGCCACCGATTAAGGCAAGAGTGTCAATTAGATGTATATTTCTGAGGTCTTTCATTTGTTGTAGCCTTTTCTTTTTCTTTTTATTACATCAGATGTATTGCCCTGTAAATTTTGATATTGGTACAAGGAATAAAATTGAGTTATTTTTAAATTAAAAAAATCATCTCATTGTTTTCTGTTTATAATATGTAGAAGTCCCACTTGATAACTCAGGTTAACTGTTTGCATGGTTGTCTTGAAAATAGCCAGCTCATTTTTTTTTATTAACTTGAGTATATCTTTTTTTTTTTGTTCTTTTTTTTTTCAGAGCGGGGGACCGAACCCAGGGACTTGTGCTTCCTAGGGAAACGCTCTACCACTTAGCCAAATTGAGTGTTATTCCCTTTCCTGGTTCCCGTGCAGACATTCCCCTAATCCCTCTACCCCCTTCCTTATGGGTGTTGCCCTCCCTACCCTCCCCCCACTGCCGCCCTCCCCCCAAAAATCTAGTTCACTGGGGGTTCAGTCTTAACAGGACCCAGGGCTACCCCTTCGAGTGGTGCTCTTACTAGGATATTCATTGCTACCTATGAGGTCAGAGTCCAGGGTCAGTCTTTAGGCAGTGGCTTAGTCCCTGGAAGCTCTGGTTGCTTGGCATTGTTGTACATATGGGGTCTCGAGCCCCTTCAAGCTCTTCCAGTCCCCCACCCCGACTCCTTCAACGGGGTCCTATTCTCAGTTCAGTGGTTTGCTGCTGGCATTCGCCTCCGCATTTGCGGTATTCTGGCTGTGTCTCTCAGGAGCGATCTACATCCGGCTCTTGTCGGTCTGCACTTCTTTGCTTCATCCATCTTGTCTAATTGGATGGCTGTATATGTATGGGCCACATGTGGGGCAGGCTCTGAATGGGTGTTCCTTCTGTGTCTGTTTTAATCTTTGCCTCTCTATTCCCTGTCAAGGGTATTCTTGTTCCCCTTTTAAAGAAGGAGTGAAGCATTCACATTTTGGTCATCCGTCTTGAGTTTCATTTGTTCTAGGCATCTAGGGTAATTCAAGCATTTGGGTAATAGCCACTTATCAATGAGTGCCAGCTCATTATTGATGTCATGTTAGTATTTCGCTTTGCATGCCCAGTTCACTGGAACCATTTCTGCTCTTTACCAGGACTCCTGCTCTACCAGTTTTCGGTTGGGATCTTCTGGGATTTATATGTCCTTGAGGTGCATCATTGGGTGGTTTGGGATATCTTAGGGTTCATGACAGAGAATTCTTAGTTGTAAGCCTTCATTCCAAACTTGCATTCATTTTTATTTCTAGCCTTGTATGTTCCTGGTGTAACACATGCGATTAGGTGGTTGACCTTGAAGCAAGCATCATGGCCGGCCACACAGAAGTGAACATCCTTGAAAAAGATTTCCGGATCTTGCTATCTCTGGGTTCTGGCTCATATGGAGAGGTGAAACTTGCCTGTCACCTTCCCACAGGCACAAGGGTGGCTGTCAAGGTCCTTGATAAAAACATCAACAGTGTGGCTGACATCACTTTGGAGGTGGAACTCCTTCAATCTTTAGAACACAGAAACATTGTTCGATTTTTTCACATGATCGACACACTGACAGCAAGTTACATTATCATGGAATATGTGGCAGGAGAGGACCTTGAGAGCTGCCTCAGATCACTGGGCTGTATGAAAGAGGAGGAGGCCAGACCTATTTTCCAGCAGGTGGTGTCGGCGGTTCACTTCCTCCACCAAAGACACATTGCACACTGCGATATTAAATTAGAAAACATTCTGGTCGATGCGGCAGGAAATGCAAAGCTTTGTGATTTTGGTATGGCAATTAAAATCACAGAAGGGCAGATGCTGGAGGAGATCTGTGGCTCCTTGCTCTATTGGGCCCCAGAGATCTTGGCAAGGAAACCCTATGATGGGCTGGCAGGTGACATGTGGAGCTTGGGCATCGTCCTCTATGTTCTGGTCACTGGGCACTTTCCATATCTAGAAGCTACCACTGAGGATATGCACAGGCTCATCACTACTACCATGTGTCCCATTCCTTACCACTTGTCAAAACCGTGTCACATCATCATTGCACGTTTACTCATGGTCCCCACCTGGTACAGGTTGACAATATATCAGCTGGTGGAACGACCGTGGCTGGGCCCCATTCAAGAACATAGGCTGCTTGCCACAAAAGGAATACTTCCCAGGATCGTGAACACAATGTTCACCATTGGTTATACCTGTGAAGAGATTGTGTCATCCCTAACACACAGGCAAGTCAAAGGTGAAGTAATGGCAACCTTTAATATTTTAAAATACCAGCTGAACTGTGGGGACAGCCATCAACAAGTGGAGAAGCCCTGGGCAAACAGCAGCCCTGCAGGTGCCCTTAGCCTACTTCCAGCTTTGAAGAGGAGAGCGAGTGAACCTGTTCCTTCAACCCGTATAGAAGCTGGCAAGAGTCACTTTCAGGAGGATGGTGTGGAAGAAAGAGGCGAGAGTTGCAGAAGGTACCCCATGCTCACCAAATACTCCTCCGTGGACCTAATGCCCTGTTCAGATGACCCAGTACCAGAAGGATATTCTCTGGCAGTTAACATCACTAATACTGCTACAGAGGACATTGCAGTCAACAGAAATTCTATGGACAGCCTACGTGGCGAACACTTCTCTCCATTATCAGCCCAGGATGGAACAGCCACAGGGTTTGTGAACATGGGCTTTTTTGAAGAAGAACCATCCCCAGAGCTCGACATTTCCAGGGACCAGCCCCAAGTTGGACCCATAGCTTCTGCTTCTAGGCCACTTAGGGGCTGGAAGCTGATGAAGAAGCGAATTTTCCGTTTCCTGGAAGCATGCTGCTGCTGCTGCTGTCTGCCCTCCCCATGGTGAGCCTGAATCCCTGTGTTAGGTGCAACAAAGAAAAGATGGGATAGTGAAGTCCCTTAGAAAACACAGCTGGACTGGCTACCCAGATTCACAATTCCTGTGCGGTTAGGATATGCCTTTTAATATCCTCTGCAAACGATAAGATGGACCCTCTAATACGGCAAAAATATAAGATGTCTAGCACATTAAATGGCCCAATTCCACAGCTTTACCCTCATTTAAATGTCTAGAGGGTTGAGTCACAAGCAGATAGCATAGCATGGGGCACATTGGGTTGAAAGAGATAGAGGACAGTTTAGCTAAAGGGGAGAAATTTTATAGAGGAAGGAGGAAGGTGAGAGCTATGGCAGATCAGGTGAGTTCAGTGCTGAATAAGTCCTACCTCTGTCACGGTCAGTAATAGATGCACTTTCATATTTCTTTTGCTTTGAAGTGGGGAAACTGAAATGAATTAATAGAATTCCGGCCCTATTGAGGAGTGATGCCACAGCAGAAAGTCAGGACAGAACCCCAGGCTGCTGTGTTCCTCCAACCCAGGGCTACACGCTTCTGTGTCCCTCTCCAGCTCTTGGGTCTGAACTTTCAGTGTGCAGCTCCTTCAGTTTCCTCTAGCCCCAGCACTGCTTCGTGGATAGAAAGGTGCGCATAAGGAACATCTAGCGGGGGAGGCTCCACCTCCCCAGCTCTGGACATGCTATAGGACCAGTGCCTACAGCATCTAAAACAGAGGCCTCTACAGGCAGGAATGACCTGTCTCATGACAAGGCCTCTGTCATGGACATTGAAGACAGGACTTACTCAGTCCTGAGGAGGACGAGTGTCATCATCTTGGTCACTTTATACCCTCCATCTTATTTTGTGACTGTCCTTTGAAAAGGCCTGCAAGAACCATGTAAGTCCCCTGGAAGGAGGAAAACAGGTGAAAGGAGGTAAGCAGAACAATTGGCAAATGGGATGGAATGGGAAACAGAAATGAGAGGGTGTAGTGCGAGGAATAGATTCTGTCCTTAGGAACTTCCTGTCCACAAAGTGCCATGAAAGAGATGCTTGTTTTGGACTAGGCAGGAGCTTGGGGCAATCAAGAGTAGGAATACAGTTCCTGAGAGGTACAGCATGTAACTAGATCAGCCTGGCCAACGATGAGGAGAAGAGGGCCTGCTTGGATGGCTCCTTGCATGAGTCAAGGCAGACAAGTAGGAAGCTGCCTTGAAGCATCATCCTGTTCTATGCTGCTGAGCTGTCAAATGGCAGGAAAAAGGTACAGCCCTGTAAATTCAGTTGGTTCCTATCCTGCTGAGGACTCCGGAAGTCCTGTCTTCAATGTCAATAACAGAGGCCCTTCAGCATTCTTTGTTTCTTTTGAGGGGAAAGTGAAATGGCATAGTTGAGCTATGCCTTTGGTGTTGTATGTGCAACAAGAGGGATGCAAGTCAGATATTGGAGGGCTACAGGTCACAGCACCCATCCTCCAAATATACTGTTTCAGCTACGATGTTTAAACCCTTCACCTCCCTGGAGCGCCTGCCCTGCTTGCTAGATTTCCCTAAGTAGTCACATGCAGCTGTGACCTGATAAAAGTCTATGTCCCTACTTTTGTCGTGTTTGTGGAAAAAGGCTTTGAGAGCATCTAGAACAGTGGCCTCTGCAAACAGAGCAGACATCCATGTAGTTCTCAGGCTCCACCCCACTGTGTTCACTTCATCATACCCAAGCTCCCTTCTGAAGGTTCTGTGGAAGAAGGCCATTAACCCCGAGTGAACTGTTGGAGCTGCGGATACACAAAAGGAGATCAGAGGGAGGAATAGGGAAAAGAAGAAATGAGTGGACATGGAGAGGGACAAAGCAAGAGTGTGCTGGGACACTTCCTGTCAGTGATGAAGCAGAAATGGAGGAATGTGTGGTCTCGGGCAGGAGTTTGATGAAGAAAGACTAGGAACCATTGTCCACCGCAGATAATGTGAGTTGTGAGGACACTGCACACCATGTGAAGTGGTCTTGCTCGGAGGATTACTGACATGCGTCAAGGAAGAGAAGTAGGAGTTTGCCCCAATAAATACCCTCCTGTTTGGGGCGACTGATGGAGGGTGTGGCACTGGGGAGTCTGCTGCTCTTGTCTTATGCTGACTACATTTTATCTGGTACCTGTGTCTTTTTCTTCACAGCCTCTTTCTTCCAGGCCTTCCACGTTTCCTCCCATGTCATGTTCGAAGAATCTTTTATCATTCTCCCGTCTCATGGACTGATTCATAACTATCATTTGAGCTATGATTGTTTTGCTCAACAATGGCAAGTTAAATAGGTATTACCGTGCCTGATGCCAGATATTGCCTCTAAGAGGCCAGCAGCCATGGTAATGCATTGTATCTACTGCCAATCAAGAATTCAGGCTTAGACAAGAACAATGGTGATCATGGAATTGTAGATGTCAGCCCCTGGTGGGGTATGGAGAATGGAATGAATGTTTCTGTGAGGTGTTTTTCAGGACACATTTCAGGGAAGGAGAAACTCTCAGGGTTGACCTGGCAACCGAGCTTCACAGACAATCCAGAGGCCTAAGTTGAGTGAATCATGCAGCTGAAAGTAAGATGGAGTCCAGTAAGTATCTGTGTGCTGTAGACCATGAGTGTCCGAAGCCTGGTCTTCATATAATGAAGGAAGGAACACAGAAGGTGGTTTATGCCAGCATCGCCTTCTCCTAGGGAAATTGTTGACTGTTTACTGACAACCAATGGGGACATGAGGGACGACAGAGCTGTGGTAAGGCAGGAACTGCCTGCTCCTTTATACTTGGCATCCAGCTTCCATTCTGCCCAGCTGTCCCTGGGCACATTGACAGCATTGGTCAAATCTTCTTCCCAACAGGATGATGGGAAGTTTGGCTGTCAATACTTCCTAGAATCTGTATCATCTGGTGAGTCCTGTGTCAACAGAACAGAAAGCTGAGTTCATAGTGGTTGAGAGTAATTTTGACTTTCATGGGATCAACCAGGGTCAGCTTGTGTTTCTATTACACATCAGGGAAGCTAGAGCTGTTGAATGGATGGGCTTCTTTTTAATTCTTTAAAGGGGACAGTGAAATTTCTTGTCCTAACATTTAGTTTTTATTTTTTGAGACAAGAACTTAGTACATAGCATTTTTTTTTGTTCTGTAAATCATAATGTAGAATTGGTGGCTCTAAAACTCAGTGAGATCTTCCATGGCACTGCATCTTGTATGCTAGGATTGTACATGGGTACAGCAGCAATAATAAATTCTTGTAATCTTTCCATGTAGAACCATTCCAGTCCTGAGCTTTCATCATTTGTGCATGACCAGGAATTGAGCTGGAGGCACTGACATCCAGGGTCGACTAGGAACAGTGAGCAAACCAACCTCAAATGTAACCTTCAGAATAGAAGTCTATGTTCCCATGGGAGTGGACACCTGATGGTGAGAATTCAGTCTAGAATACTTCTGTGGAGAGAAGCCAGTGGGATAGGGCTTGTGTGTCATGCATGACACCATTTGGATATAGGCCTCAGAGAGTGACTCTCTTACCTTGCCTGCTTTCACAGGATCCCTTAGCTGCATTCTGGGCATAAGTCACATGACCTCAACGTGACAACTCGGGATACTGTAGACTGCCTAGCCAGTCTGGTCGACAGAATTCTTTCCATCTGAGCCAAGTGGTCATAGATGAAGACACAAGGAGGGTCACTGAGACAACTGGTACCCGTCATTTATTATTGAAAGCACAGCTTTCACTTCATGGTCATCTATGGTAAAGGAAAGACTCTTGTTCTCCTGATTCAACACCAAGATACAGTCTGATCAGTTGCTGACTTTCATGACTAGTTTGGATTTCATGGGTCCCACAGTGCTGTCTTTGCTTGTCAAACTACTTTGGATTGAGTTTTAAACCACTGAAACGTGGTGATCCTGGCAGGCTAATGTGGAGATTGGGATGTAAGAATCTGAGTTCTGCATCACCCAAAGCTCTGTACACCACCTCATGGAACGTCTGTGATGGGACAGGTAAACTCTCCACATAAGAATTGTCGAACATGTTAGGGAGACCCCGTCCTATTCCATATCCTTAGAGCTTTGTCATTTATGTTCAGGTTCCTAACCACCAAACTTCTATTGAGTGAAAACAAGCCATTTCTGTCCTTGGGGAAAGCTTGTGACACACAGCACAGTCCTCCTGATCTTTATCTGTCTCTGAAAAATGTCAAAATTTCATAAATGAGGCTGGTTATGTGGAGTTTTCTTCCTATATCATCTTCATATAATTTTTTCATTATATTTTCTTTAAAATTTGTCCCAGCCACTCAGGGTCAACACCTCTGTCTCCTGCATGGGATACGTGTCGGCCCAGAGATCTCCTTAGTAGATCTCCATAATAAACTTTGCCTTTGTGTATACATCCAAAATGGTCTTTCTGTGTCTGGGGTCTGCGACTTCTCAAGACTTAAGTAAGGGTCTCCATTCGGGGATCATTCAGAAGAAGATAGCCAAGAGGCAATTGGTCATTTTTTGCTTCGCCCATAGCTGGTCTGCTTTTAGTGACCACTAATGTAGTCTTCAATACTGATGCACCTTATGGAAAGCCAGACCAGAGCAAAAAAGACATTAGTAAGGTAGCCATGTCACGAAATCCCAGGAGAGACAGCAGAAATGAATGTTTGGCCCTACCATTTGCCATTGATTCCAAGTATGTGAATTTCCCAGTGCAGAGTTGATGCCCAAGAGACCAGAAGAGTATAAAGTGGACATTTTGTGTTGCAGCCACTAGAGGGAGCACGTTGCTCCCTGTTACCTGAGAGAAGAGAAGTCAGCTCTTTAGGGCCAAGCTTACAGACTCAGCACCTTCCTTTCCACACAGCCTGCGTGAGAGAGACACCTGGACAGGTGTAGTCAATACAAGCTATTTCAACCAGGACCTACCCAAACATGACATTACAGGCCAGTAATACTCATCTCCCAGAGAAGAAAACTGAGTCCCAGAGATGCTCTGTAGCTTGCTCTTTTGGACAATGTCTGTTTGGCTCGTATACTATAGAAACCCAACCAGATATTTGACTCAGACATAATGACCACAAGCACACTGACTTCCTTGTAGTCTTACTGTGTACACTACAGTCACTGGCCATGTTCTGTCTTCTCTAATCTGCAGGTTCTGCTGAACAAGATCTGTGGTCAAAGATCCTTTCATCGTCCTTGCATTCTGACTCATCTAGGAAATTGTTAAAGAAGATGGTATAGGAAATGCAGTGTCCAATCCACATAGAATGTTGGGAAACTGCTTAATTCCTTTCTCCTAGTTCCTGTTTATGGGACAGATGCAGGCAAACAAGCCAGACCAGTCCCTGAAAACATTATTTCCTGAAGAGAACCATTGAGTTCTTTCTCACGTAAGTCACATAAGGGGAAAATAAACATTATCCCTGCTTCATTGGGTACTGAAGTCCACCCAAAATGAACAGGCTGTGTGATCTCAATAGTCACAGGTCTTAGGTAGGACAGTGAATGTTTCTGGCAACATCATCATGTATCTTCAATGAGCCTTCTCTAGTAGATAGATGTCTGTCCACATCTTGAAACATGTACCCAGAAAATTCCTGCCTCAGGATGTGGCACACATTACTATGACACTGGCTGGGGAGAGCATCTGCCACCTACACTTGTCATGAATGAGTATCATGTCATTGCCTGAGATCTAGAGGAGCTCAGAGGCTGCACACAACACCAGGAGGACATGCTGTGGAAGACAATGAAATGTTTTCCCTTCTACCATCCAACTACACACAACCACTCCACATTTCCAACCATATCTGGGCACTCTACAGGAGGATCTCTTCGTGAAACCACCCACTGGGTAGATATAGCCGATTCACTGCCCATCTTAGATAGTTTGCATTTTGGCTGTGAACAACTGTCACCTATGCTTCTCTATTCTCACAGATATTCAAGGAATCACTCCTGAGCAGATGAAGTATGTGTCTCCGCAGAGCCTGAGCAAGTGAATGTGCCTCCATGTCTGTTGTCTAGACTGGATCTCCTGAGAAGGCCAGTGCCATGGACCCAAGGACCACTTACAGGAAGATGGTGAAATTGAGGGCGTTCTGTTGGGCCATGTCTTAGTGGTGTTGGGTAGATAATATTCACAGTCAAAAAGTACTAAAGTGTTTCAGTACAATTCCAAAATTAGCTTTGAATTGGTATTCAGAACACTTTCACACATGGCTGAGAGAAATACAAATTGACCTGAACCCTTATGCCTGCCTAGTCACTGTTCTTTTCTTCAACAGTTCATTTTTTATACACTTTACACTTTGATCACAGCCACCTTCTTTCCTGTGCTCCCAGTCAGGGCCTTACATATCATTCCTCTCATTGCTCCATCTACCTTCTTTTCAGAGAAAGAGGGAGCCTCCTTTGGGCACCACACCACCCTGAGACATGTAGTCTCAGCAGCACTGCATACATCCTTTTTATACATCATCTATATGCTCAGCAAAACCACTTCGATGGCCAAACACCAAATGGAACAAACAGCTGGTCCTAAACCTAGAAGATCTGACAGAATGAAGACGAGATTCCTCCCTACCCGGCCCTTCTCATTCCATCCCTTCCCACATTGTCTCAGAGTTAGAGGAAGTGCTCCAGAAAAAGAACAGAGACTGGACAGATATGACTGAGCACATAGTCTAGCAATAGACCCACCTAAATCAGGCCAGCTAATTTTGTCAAAGGCAACCAGGGAAATCAAGGCACAAAAAAGTGAGCTGCCCTCAAAAAATGTAGAATTGTGTTAAAGCAAATATTAGAAAACCCATTGAAAAACAGAACACAGTCAACAAAGTTACATGTGTCTCCAAATGCACACAATATAATGTTTATATACATGTTAAATAAGAGGCATATATGAATTTGTCTCCTAAGTAGGATGATCAGAGAGAAAATGTAGAAGATGAACTGTGCAAACGAAATCCTTAAGAAAATCGAGAACCAGACAATGGCTGGAGCAAAAGCTTCCCTAGGGCACCTACAAGGAACCTGACTCCTAACACACCCCAGGAGACAACACATCCCTGTACTACCTAGAGATTAACAGGTAGAAGTGCTTTAACATACACTCTCTTCCATCCATGCAACTCTAATAATTACTGCATAAGCAGAAGGGGTAGAAGTAAAAAATGATCACTATTTAAGCCTTGGTGATTAATTCCAGCTCTGACAGTCAGCACCATTTTGGCTCTCAAATACCCGAAGCCAATAGAGGGAAGAGGTTTAAGATGGGAAACATATAGGACTCTTTGGACCTGGTGTGTCTTGCTGTTGCTCATGGAGAACAGGAAGGTCAGAGCTGCAAGTGTCCACTGATTCAGATATGCTGCTACATATCACCCACATGAAACATCTCAGCCAGCTGCTGCTGCTCAATCCATGCCAGGGACCAACCTGTGCTGTCCATTCCACATGCCTCTGCATTGCTAGGTGTCAGGACCTGGGAACACTTGCTTCCCCCGTATCATATATACTTCTATATATTTCACCTTGCCCTCACACTTGTCCTCTGACATAGCCACTACACCCACTACTAGGTGCCTGTTCTATATGACCCTCTCCTACCACTGTAGTCAACATACACCAGTAGGATTCAGGACCTGCCAGATATGTTGTCCTCAGCTGCTGTGCTCCAACACCCATGCAAGTAATTGTGCTAGACAGATGTCCCCACCCATGACACCCCCAAATGTACTAGAGTCATCAGGACACCTCCAGTAAAAAGCCCCATGTACTATCTATCCTCTGTGTCTAGCATTGCTGATACGAACCATCTCATACTTAAGTCTCAAGACTGCAGGATTGAACAATTTGATACACAGTAGTGCATAAGGGCTCAACAAGGTGTCCAGTGAAACCTGAAACCAAGCTACGGTGGCAGGGGATGGATTATCTAGTGGACCTGATAAATAGCAGTGCCTGAGTGGGTTTGGCAGTAGGATTGAGGGTATCTAGTAAGATAGTGGTAGAAGTTCCTGATACTGAAATGATTGATTTCCAGAGCATCAGCAAGATGTTCTGTAGTGTCTTATGAACACAGTAATGTGCATTGAGTTCCAGCAGTAGGGACCTGAGATATACTGGTCTGTGCAGGGGACCAGGGTGCTGTCCAGCAGTGACTTATGAATAGTATGTATGGAGCACAGGTGGTAATTATGATGTTATATGGAACAGAGAGAGAGAGAGAGAGAGAGAGAGAGAGAGAGAGAGAGAGAGAGAGAGAGAGAGAGAGAGTGTGTGTGTATTGTGAGGGGTTATAAAGAGTTTGGTGTGGTGTTTTCACCTGCAGTGAATATGAACCTAAAGTCTGCTGTTGTGGATTGTAATGCACTTTGGATTACATCTGTGAATGTGAGGTGATTTAGTCAGTTTTTCTTGGAACCTGATATCATGGAAGACATCGATCCTTGGAAAGCAGTGAAATGGATGTTTGCCAGTGTGTGTAGAGAACCTGTGACTTTAGGGAGGTATACCCAGCAGATCCTTGCACTATGGGTGTGTATGTGTGTGTGTGTGTGTGTGTGTGTGTGTGTGTGTGTTGTGTGTGTACATGAGTGTATGTCACTTTTACTGTAGGTAATAAGGACTTACCAGGACCTCATACCTAGGGATGTGGATGTTTGTGTATATGGCAATATCTTGAATAATGTGAAAGTCAATTTAGGTCTCTGAACACATGGCTAGGTAGCTGGTTCTGCTAGGTATCTAACCCCATTCAGAGCCCTAAATTGACTTTCATGTCATTCAAGATATTGCCCTATAGACAAAGATCTCCATAACACTTCTAGGTATAGGGTCCTGGTAATTTCTTATTCCCTATAGTCAAAGTCACATCCATGCATCCACACACACACCCTTGGTGCTAGGGTCTGCTCGGTATACCTCCCTACAACCAAAGGCTCTCTTACGCAGCTATGGTTCAGATCCTCACAGTAACATCTTCTTTTACAAATCCTCACATGTTCAGATACATGTATACCTGTCCCTAGAGCCACACTAGGAACATGCACACATGCATTCATGTACGCACACACACACACACACACACACACACACACACACACACACACCCCAGGAGATTGAAAAGAGATGGCATGGGAGGGAGGGAGACAGAAATAGAACAGAAGCACAGATGCATAGATTCCTATACAGAGTTAAGCATGCTGTCATGGCAACCTGTTGTGTTGTGCTAGGGACAAAGCTCCATGTATGCACACAGATATACACATGGCTACATTTTTTGGCCTGTTAGGTATGAATACACATACACATGAGCTGGGTTTCAGTTACTGATATCTTCCCAATCAACTAATTCTCCACACATGTTTAGATGTAGGTTCAATTATGTGTCTCCTACCTGTAACTAAAAGCCTCATACAATACATGCCTGTGTCTGGTTCTACATGGCATTCACATGCAGCCAAAGCCACAATACACATATAGAGTTAAGGTTCAGCTCTTGCTAAGAGCCTTCTTCCCTACAGTTAAAGTCCCAAAGCAAACAGGAACCTAGGTATTGAGTCCTGCTTGGTAACCTTTTCCCTCCAGCAAAAGCTCAAAAATAAGAATAGGTGTCAAGTCCTTCTAGTTAACCCCTTAACTGTGTCTCCCTCCATGTCTTATATTCACATCTAAGGATTAGGAACAGAGGATATAAAGATCTTCTGGGGCCACAAGCTTGGAAAAGAGTTATGGCTAAACATCCAGATTTTTCTGCCACAAGCAGGCTTGTGTAGCTTTCAGAAGACTGTGTGAAAAATAGGATGGCAAATGTGTGATCTGTGATTCCTATGTGTAGCCCTGCACCCTCGTTTGTATATGTGATGAGTGTGACTTTGTATTTAACCAGGCTGTTGTGTGATCATTGAAGGTTCTGAATTCTTTGTTGCCTACTCTTGTAAACAGTGTATCATTCTGGAGAAAGATAGAGATTGTTGCCCAAAATTTGTCAATTTGGGGAGCTCTAAGCGAGCCCTGTTCTATGAGCACAAATGATACAGGCCCAAAGCGGGATGCAGCTCAAGGGGAGTGCCCAAGACCTAACACCATTCCTGAGGCTATGGGGCTTTCACAAGAAGGGACTTATCTTGACCCCCCTCCAAAAGACCCAAGAAAGAGCTGAGAGAGTCAAATGCAGATATGTGCACCCAACCAATGAACAGAAGCTGCTGATCCCTGTTGTTGAATTAGGGAGAAGCTGGAGGAAGCTGAGGAGGAGGACCACCCTGTAGGAGGATCAGCAGTCTCCATTAACCTATACGCCCTAGATCTCTCAGACAGTGGATCATCATCCAGGCAGCCTCCAACAGCCGAGATGAGGACGCCAACACATATACAGCGGAGGCCCCCCCCCAGATCTGGGTTCAGTCAGAGAAAATTCACCTAATCCTTGAGAGAGTGGAGGCCCCAGGAAGTTTAGAGGTCTGGTGGGGTGGGTGGGGTGAGGACATCCTTGTGGAGACATGGGGTAGGGTGGTGAGATGGTATGGGATGTGGAACAGTCGAGGAATATGGGGTGGGCTGGGACAGGAATAAAATCTGTATTGTAAAAATAAGTTAAAAAAACACAGCTTCAAGAAAGGTAGTGCTTGGATGACCCCTTCTTCCCCTGCTGCAGCTGCCAGGAAAGATACCTATTACCACCTGCAGAGTGAGAAGGGAGCTCAGAGTCTCACCAGAGCAGCCTGCTAGTGCTAGTGTCCTGGACCCCTGTCATCCCTTCTTTCCCTCCCCGTGTTGCAGAAATGGAAGCGAGTTCCCATACAGCTCTCTCGCAGACGTGTTTGTTATTAAATGGAAAAGGAAGTCTCTGCTCTCCTCATTCATCCTTTCCACGGCAGAAGCTTCAAAACAAGTCTGTGTGCAGCCTTGACTGTCACTTAGAAGTGTGGTCTTGCAGCAGCTATGATGAGGTTTTCCTGTGACCCTCAGTGTGACCAGGTGCCATCAGAATAGTCATGTGATATGACACTTCCCAGGCAGTGCTGGGTTCATGGTCTTGTAAATTGGATGTTTGTTATTCTAATGAAGTTGGTGTGTATTTAAAAACAACCTTGTGGTAATTGTCTATCTAGAAATGTGTTCTCAGACTCAATATGTTTCCCTTATCCATCCATTTACCCAGAAATATGGCTCAGAAACAAAGAGCTTTAAGGAGTTGAACATCTGAAACTAGGCTTGAATTTACAGTTGGTAGAAGGCTACAAGACAAATTGTTTTTGATTAATGATGTGGAGAGTCCAGCCTACTGTTGGTGACTCCACCTCTTTAAGTTGGACCTGAGGGGTGTGTGTGTGTGTGTGTGTGTGTGTGTGTGTGTGTGTGTGTGTGTGTGCGCGCGCAAGGAAGGCGTAAAGAACAAGGCAGTAGGCAGTTTTCCTCTTTGTTTTCTGGCTCTCTTGCTGCATAAATTCCTCTCCCCACCTCCATAAATGATGGACTTTGATCAAAACAAGTAAGCCAAATAAAATCGTTTACCCCACATTAATTGGTGTCTATAAGAAATACAAATTATACTAGGACTATTCTAACAGAAATCTCAGTGTTTGAATCCTACTCCCTTACCTCCTGAGTGCTAAGATACAGGTATTTAGCATAACACTGAATAGATAAATAGAAATCTTGAGATAAATGTAATGATGGAAAATAATTGCAAGTCTTGACAAGTTTCTTGACAAACAGAAAGACAGGGTGAGGGTTTCTCTCTCTCTCTCTCTCTCTCTTTTTGTTTTAGGTCATGATTAAAGTTTCCCCTCTTGGTCCTCCTTTCACTCCTCCTTTGTTTTTCTTCAAAAAAGGGCGAGCCTCCTGTGGGTATCAGTCTGCCAAGGCAGGTTCCTGGCTTTCCAGGCAATGTCAGGGATGGATTCCATCTCATGGCATGGTTCTCATTGGTTGGCCAGTTATACATTTTTGTAAACCACCATTACCCCAGCACATTTAGTAGGCAAGATAAATTGTAGGTTGGAGATGTAGTGGGAAGGTTGGTGTCCCAATACCTCCACTGGAAGTCTTCCTTGGCTACAGGAGATGGTCACTTCAGTCTTGATATTCCCTTATTGCTAATAGTCTTGCTAGAGTCACCATCATTGATTCCTTAAAGTTTCCATTGCCCTAGCTTTCTAGTTTGTCCTGGAGATGTGTCTCTCTTCCATTCCTGTTGTCCCTCTCAGTACTCTCTCCCTTTTCTGACCCAAACCTGTCCCACCTGGTCCTATCCTTAACCCCCAATCCTATCCAGGCCCCTCTCTCTTCACCTGTGACATCTCCAACAGTGACATCATCTGTTTGGTTTCTCTTTCACAGTGAGATATGCTTGTCCTCCACTGAGTCCTCTGTGCTGATTAGCATTTAAGGTCTGTGGGTCATAGCATGGTTATCCTTTATGTACAGAAAATATCCATTTACAGGTGAATACATACAATTTTTGGCTCTCTGTATCTGGGGTACTGCATTTACATCCTTTTACTCACATCCTTTTGTTGATAGACTTCATGATGTTATCATTTTTACCAGCTGAGTAATACTCCATTTTATAAATGCACCACATTTTCTTTATCCATTCTTTGGTTGAGGAAATCTACGTTGTTTCCAGTTCCTGGCTTATGAATAAAAATGCAATGAATATACTTGAACAAGTGTCCTTGAGGTTTGGTGTCCTTTGGATATATGCCCAGGATTACTACACCTGGTTCTTGACGTAGATCGATTCCACGTTTTCTGAGAATCTGCCGTATTTATTTCCCAAGTGACTATATAACTTTCCATCCGTTTAGCAGTAATGGAGTGTTTCCCTTGGTCCACATCCTCGGTAGCATGAGCTGTCATTTGTGTCTTTGATCTTACCAATTCTGACAGATATTGTAAAAAAATCTCTGAGTTGTTTTGATTTGCATTTACCTGATATCTTCAGGTGTTGAACATTTCTTTAAGTGCTTTGCAGCCATGCCATTAGAGATTCCTTCGCTGAGAATTGTCTATTTAGATACGCACCTTATTTTTACCTACATTATTTGGTTTTGTGTTGTTGCATTTCTTGATTTACTTATATATTTTGGACAGCAGCCCTCTATCAGATATGGGGTTTAGGGCAATATTTTCCCATTCTGTAGCCTGATATTTTATCCTTTTGACGATTTCCTTTGTCTTGTTGAAGTTTTTCAGTTTCAGGAAGTCCCACTTATTGTTGATCTTAGTGCCTTAGCCATGGATGTTCTGTTCAGGAAGTTGTCTCCTGTACCATTTTGTTCAGGGCTTTCCCCCACTTTCTGTTCTATTAGATTTTGTGTATGTGGTTTTATATTGGAGTGCAAACTTGTACAACCACTCTGGAAATCAATTTGTCAGTGTTTAGCAACACATGTGTATAGAGAGAATGTCTTATGTATTATATATATGCATCACTTGTCAAGTAGCTTGTGACCTATGGCTTAGTCAGGAAATGAGAGGAGAGACATCATGGAGGAGAAAATATTCGGGGATTAAGCTAGGCCTGTGAGATTTGCCAGAAAGATGTGAGGAGATGGATGCATGGTGCCTGAGTCCACGTAACCAGTCATGTGGTGGAATGTAGGATAAAATATATAGGATATTTTAGTTATGATTTATTCAGAGCTGAGACTAGCTGTATGGACAAAGTATTTAAGTCTGAGTTTTATTTCTGAGAACATGGGGCTAGGAAGTTGAACCAGACATAACTTCTACATATTTTTAGAGGAGGAAATAGAAACCAAATTAAAAAGAGTAACCAAATGAGTTTTCAAATCAGAATTTGCCTAATAATTAAGAGATAAGACATAGACAAATCAAAACTCAGACAAAACCCAATAATATACATTAGAAACATAGAATATCATATTTAAACTTCTGGAAACAAAACCAACAATCCAAGGACCAAACTCAGTAGACTGGAGATTCCAAGTCATCAGGATGAATTTTCAGTCCAACTGCTCTGTAGGCATCAGGAGCTACTCCAGGATACAAGGAGAGGAGGAATCTGCAGGCAGTGCCTAGTATTGACTTGTTGCTAGCATTCTTCATTATTCCTTCTTGTTATGACATCTCAAGCAACCAACCAATGATGGCTTGTCAGAACTGACAGTGTTTTTCCTCAGGTTCTGTGCTACACCCGGTGCCCTGGTTATTTTTCTCATGGCTGTACCAAATCTCAGGCCAGAATCACGTCTAAGAAGGAAGGTTTTGGTTGTGCATAGGCTTTGAAGAGACACAGAAGCCATACTGCTGTGAGCATCTTGTTCAATACATGGTGTAGTTCTGTGGCCAAAGTCACACTGCATTAGATGTTCTCTATCACCTAGTGACGCAGTTCCTTTAGCTAAGGAACTCCATCTTCCTGTGCTCCACAAAAACACACACTAGAAATCAAATGTTTAAACATCTGAGATAATTTAAAACAACCAGTATGGTTTTGAATGTGTAATTTCTCCCACTATCTAGTGCATTTGGACACATGTACACCAGTTGTTAGACAGTTTATGGAACATTATATTGTGTAGCCATGGCAGCAGAAGCTCATCACTTGGAGTCTCCTTGAGGGAGCCAAGCCTAGTCTTTATTTGTGATGCTCCAAGATGGCTGCTACAGCTAACTGCCATGCTTCTACCCCATGTTTATGAACTTTTATCACACACACAAAACAGAATAGTCATCAATACATCCACCCTTAGACAAGACAGCTACTACTCATCTCCACTCTATCTGTATTACCTAGGATTCAAGGCAGATTCATTGCTGTCACACAGTCACACAACCCTTCCAGAGACACAGGCAGCCCTGCAAGTAGCCATTTTCCAGCCCCACCCTCTGTTATGTAGCATAGGTCTCATGTGAACCTAGTGACACAGGGATTCTTCTTCCATTAGAAACATTCAGTCTGGGGTTGGGGATTTGGCTCAGTGGTAGAGCGCTTGCCTAGCAAGTGTAAAGCCCTGGGTTCGGTCCCCAGCTCCGAATTAGAAAGATTAGAAAAAAAAAAGAAACATTTAGTCTATGGAGACTTCTTCTATTTGATGAGAGCAAAAATAATCAGAAATTGTCTGCTTCAGAGTGCCCCAGAGTGGGCCTCATTACTAAAGACTCTTTGCCTGAAAGGAGGATCTTTCCTAGCATCACTGTCCCTGTGTATCGCTTCTCTATCCTGCTCACCCACAAAAGAAACAAATTCACACAACACTGAGAGAGAAAAGAATCAGTGGAACACTTACAATCTGAATAATAAAACCAGGCAACAGATTTTAGAAGAACAAATGGATCCAAATAGTCTTGTATTATAGCCAGGGAAATTAGCAGATGGATGCAGAAATCTAAAGAGCTAATAGCAGTGACCCACAAATATTTCAGTTGTCCATAAACCTAAGGAAAGAGGTGCGTTAACAGTCTTTTAATCAAACAAATGTTACCCTTACTGTCTAACCAAGTAAACACTCTACACACTGAAATCCTCCAAGTGTCTGACAACGCATTGGATTACCAAGATGATAAAATCTTTAATGAGGGTAGAGATGCTTTACCCCATAGCCAATGATACAGTAAAGAAGAGCATTCTTTATGGTCCAGGGGTCTTCACTGGGAACACATGGATCATTCCTTGGGCACAAATTGGCAAAGGACATAGCATACACACAGCATTGTTAAATTGTGAAGAATTCCACTGCAATTTCAATGATGATTTCCTTGAATCTATATATTGCTTTTGCTAGAATGGCTATTTTCACCATCTTAATTATATCATGTAATTAAATGTCATGGCCAAGGACAAACATGGCAGTATAGAAAGTTTTACTGCAGCCAGGCCTTTCCACAAACACAATTATCACTTTGGTTTACCTCTGGTCATATTTATGCCTAGGGACAAATGGTCACGTGAAATGGGTTGGGAAATGAAACAGCAGGTGAATATGACTACAGTGCTGGGATCGGGAAGGCTGGATCTTGAAATCATGATCAGATTCCTCAGTCTGGACATACATACCTTACCAGTTTAAAGTAAGTAATTACAAAGCCAACTCTCCCAAAGCTGTGAGACTGATAACTGGCAAGTCTTAGTCAATGAAGGGATAGAACATACAGCCATATTTCAAAACTAAAACCAATATTGTCAAGAAATCCAGTCAATAAATGTGAAACACCAAATGCTAAATTGAAAACCTAGGAAACTAACCCTATGTCAAGGTCCAACAGGTTGGGAATGTTCAAGTTCATGCAAATCACTTGAGTGAATAGCCTATCATTTGTTGAAACAAGGGCTATTGATATTTTTTTTGAGTTAATTTAGTTTCCAGCCACTTTTCTGAAATGTTTTACAGCTTATTTATCAGCTGTAAAAGATCTCTGGTAGTATTTTCAGTGTTGCGTATGCATACTATCATCTGCAAGTAGTGATACTTTGATTTTTTCCATCCCAATGTGTACATACATACATACACACACGTACATATATATGTGTGTATGTATTAATTTATATACATATATTCTTGAATATATAAGTACCATCTGAATATTAACCACAGACAGTAAATTATATATAATCTATATTATATATAAGTACATAAAAATTATATTATATATAAATAAGTTATATATAAATATACAAATGTATAGATATATACATAAAAATTATAATAATTGAGGCTTCCCTTTTTTCAGACAGCCATAGCTGGTTTAACAGTGACGTAAACTATTCAGCACACTTTCTTATATATAAATGACAAACATTCCAGGAGAGGATGTAGGGAAAGTATAAACACCAATGTAGAATATATCTAATCAAGGAAATAACAGACTTGTGCAATGCAAACTTTAAGACTCCTAAAAAGAATTAAAGACACTAGAAGATGGACCTTTCTATGCTCATGGACTGGTATAATTAAAATGGTGAAAATAGCCATTCTAGCAAAAGCAATATATAGAGTCAAGAAAATAGTCATTGAAATTGCCGTGGAATTCTTCACAATATTCGAAAAAAATTAGATATCAAATGGAAACATAAAAGACCCAGGATCACCGAAACCAGTCTAAACTGTACAAAGTAAATTGCTTGTAGTATAACCATCTCAGATTTCAGAGATAAAATAACAAAAACAGCATGGTGTGGGTATAAAAACGAACTCACCTATCATTGGACCATAACTGATCTATATGGAAATGACTCCTATAATTCACTTAATTTTAGGTGATGAAGCCAATAAGTCACATTGTCCAAAAGCAGCATCTTCAACAAATGGTGCTGGTTAACCTGTATCCACAGGTAGAAGAATGGCATGTGAATCTTATCTCCCATCCTGTTGCAATCTAAATAACAATTTTTTAAGAACCTGAACCCAGTACAAGAGAAAATAGGAGAAAATCTTGAATGTTCTGGCATAGGAAAGAACCTTCTGAAGAAGACCTTTGTAGCACAAACATTAAAACTAAAAATTAGACCCAGACACGCGAAGGTCGGCAAGTCAGTTCTGTGCTTGCTTCGGCCCACGTGGTCGTGTGGGGATGGAGTCCTCTTCATCCTGTTAGGCTCGGCTTTGGGCGCCGTGGACCCTCAGCTGCAGCATTTCATCGAGGTGGAGACGCAGAAACAGTGCTTCCAGGAGCTAACGCACCAGATGACAGAACTTTGCTGGGAGAAGGGCATGGATAAGCCTGGGCCTAAGTTGGACAGTCAGGCTGAGGCCTGTTTTGTGAACTGCGTTGAACGCTTCATTGATACAAGCCAGTTCATCTTAAATCGACTGGAGCAGATCCAGAAGTCCAAACCTGTCTTCTCAGAAAGCCTTTCTGACTGATCTCAGCGTTACCTCTTCGGAAAAGTAGTTCAAGGTGGGAAGAGCTGCTGCTGAGGCGGTTGAAGAAATGGCTATGGGGGATTAACTCCCAAATCTCTTCATCATCTTGGGACATATTGTCACCTGAGAATGAGCAAAGACCAATTTTTATGTATGGGAGTTGAGAGTCACGTGTATTTGGTTGTGTTTTTTAAGCTAACTGTGCGGTAATAATTTAGATAAATGCAAGTATGAGACGCGTATTGCTGTGTATGGGACGGCGCTTTCTCAAGGTCCCTTAAGGACTTTATAGAATTTGGACAGTGGAACTGCTTTCTAGAGTTGGATAGTGGGACCATGTAGGGTGAATCTCGATTTGTATGGCTTTATTTCTGAAAATTTTTAGGGCGATGTTTATGTGAGAATAATTGGCAGTGGGGAAAATACCCTGGCACTGATGAACTGTGAGCTTTCTTTCAAGTTTGACTTAGAGCTGAAAAAAAAGTGCTATGGAGGGTTCATATAATCCACCTTCTTAGGTTGTCCCTCTGCCCTATACTGTGACTTACTTAAATGTCAAATTGAAAATATGGTCTCAAGGTAGAACAGGAAGTGAGAGAATCAAAAGAGCTTTAGTCAAAAAGGAACCTAGTTCATGAACATTATTTTTACCACCAGACAACCACCGGAAGAAGTTAACTTACTTCGTATATCAGGATACAAAACGTTCACAGATGTGCCTAAAGAAATAACGATTTAGGCCAGTTTAAAACTAACACAGATTCAGGTAGAGGTACATGCCTGAATGTTAGTCATAAATTCCATTAGCTGCATTCTTTTGGTCAGAGAAATAACAGCTTGCAAGATCAAAAAGGAAAAAAAACCGAAAAATTAATAAATGGAAGAAAATGAAATTTAAAATCTTCTGAACAGCAAAGGACATAGTCATTTGAGATAAGAAGCAGCATGAAGAAGGAGAGCCAAGTATGAAATGCCTCCCCTCAGGACTCAGGGTACACTACAGAAGAGAAGACAGATTGACTGTACAAACCAGAGGGGATGGAGGACACAGAAAAGTCACGACATTCTAGACACATCAGGGCTAGGACACATATGAACTCACCGGGATTGTGACAGCACGCACAAGACTGGCATTAACTGTACTAGGAGGGATCCTAGAGCTGAGAGAAGTGAACACATTCTTGTCCCAGAAACAATCTCTAATTGATAGTCTCTTAAAAATAAAAATCTAGTTTTCTCCAGGAGAGGTTCACTGAAATCCCAGTGCTTAGCAATAGATGGTCAACAAACAAACAAACAAACAAGCACACAACAAAAAAAGAAATAACCGAAAACAACAACAAAATACAAAAAACCAAATTCATATGCATCTTTGGAGCGTCTCTGCGTCACGATATTGAATCTTTTAAACCTTAGTGTTCCTTTGTGTATATAATGTGGTTTCGGGTTTGTGGGTTTAATGAGATTCCTATGTGTGAGGGAACATGTGTGTGTCTCTTCCCATATGCATTTCTTTTGTTTTTCCTTTGGATTTAATTCTTGTTTGTTTGTATTTTGTGTTCAAATTTGTTTGCTTTTATTTATTTCGTCATTTTTTTTACTTTATTATTATTCCTTAAGTAGCTGTTTGTTTTTAAATGAGAGACAGAAGAATAAGAATCCAGATGCAAGGTGGTATGGGCAGGAATAAGAAGAAGGAAAACTAATCAGAACAAACTGTATTTAAAAACATCTATTTTTCAATACAAGAAAAACACACAATGCCATATTTCCTATACACCATATCCCCTGTGCCCATATAAACATCAGAATGTTTTTTTTTAACTTTTTTTTATTAACTTGAGTATTTCTTATATACATTTCGAGTGTTATTCCCTTTCCCGGTTTCCGGGCAAACATCCCCCTCCCCCCTCCCCTTCCTTATGGGTGTTCCCCTCCCAATCCTCCCCCCATTGCCGCCCTCCCCCCAACAATCTAGTTCACTGGGGGTTCAGTCCTAGCAGGACCCAGGGCTTCCCCTTCCACTGGTGCTCTTACTAGGATATTCACTGCTACCTATGAGGTCAGAGTCCAAGGTCAGTCCATGTATAGTCTTTAGGTAGTGGCTTAGTCCCTAGAAGCTCTGGTTGCTTGGCATTGTTGTACATATAGGGTCTCGAGCCCCTTCAAGCTCTTCCAGTTCTTTCTCTGATTCCTTCAACGGGGGTCCTAGTCTCAATTCAGTGGTTTGCTGCTGGCATATGCCTCTGTGTTTGCTGTATTCTGGCTGTGTCTCTCAGGAGCGATCTACATCCGGCTCCTGTCGGCCTGCACTTCTTTGCTTCATCCATCTTGTCTAATTGGATGGCTGTATATGTATGGGCCACATGTGGGGCAGGCTCTGAATGGGTGTTCCTTCTGTGTCTGTTTTAATCTTTGCCTCTCTATTCCCTGCCAAGGGTATTCTTGTTCCCCTTTTAAAGAAGGAGTGAAGCATTCACATTTTGATCATTCGTCTTGAGTTTCATTTGTTCTAGGCATCTAGGGTATTTCAAGCATTTGGGCTAATAGCCACTTATCAATGAGTGCATATCATGTGTGTTTTTCTGTGATTGAGTTACCTCACGCAAGATGATATTTTCCAGTTCCAACCATTTGCCTACGAATTTCATAAAGCCGTTGTTTTTGATAGCTGAGTAATATTCCATTGTGTAGATGTACCACATTTTCTGTATCCATTCCTCTGTTGAAAGGCATCTGGGTTCTTTCCAGCTTCTGGCTATTATAAATAAGGCTGCGATGAACATAGTGGAGTATGTGACTTTTTTATATGTTGGGGCATATTTTGGGTATATGCCCAAGAGAGGTATAGCTGGATCCTCAGGCAGTTCAATGTCCAAATTTCTGAGGAACCTCCAGACTGATTTCCAGAATGGTTGTACCAGTCTGCAATCCCACCAACAATGGAGGAGTGTTCCTCTTTCTCCACATTCTCGCCAGCATCTGCTGTCACCTGAGTTTTTGATCTTAGCCATTCTCACTGGTGTGAGGTGAAACCTCAGGGTTGTTTTGATTTGCATTTCCCTTATGACTAAAGATGTTGAACATTTCTTTAGGTGTTTCTCAGCCATTCGGCATTCCTCAGCTGTGAATTCTTTGTTTAGCTCTGAACCCCATTTTTTAATAGGGTTATTTGTCTCCCTGCGGTCTAACTTCTTGAGTTCTTTGTATATGTTGGATATAAGGCCTCTATCTGTTGTAGGATTGGTAAAGATCTTTTCCCAATCTGTTGGTTGCCGTTTTGTCCTAACCACAGTGTCCTTTGCCTTACAGAAGCTTTGCAGTTTCATGAGATCCCATTTGTTGATTCTTGATCTTAGAGCATAAGCCATTGGTGTTTTGTTCAGGAAATTTTTTCCAGTGCCATGTGTTCGAGATGCTGCCCTAGTTTTTCTTCTATTAGTTTGAGTGTATCTGGTTTGATGTGGAGGTCCTTGATCCACTTGGACTTAAGCTTTGTACAGGGTGATAAGCATGGATTGATCTGCATTCTTCTGCATGTTGACCTCCAGTTGAACCAGCACAATTTGCTGAAAATGCTATCTTTTTTCCATTTGATGGTTTTGGCTCCTTTGTCAAAAATCAAGTGCCCATAGGTGTGTGGGTTCATTTCTGGGTCTTCAATTCTGTTCCATTGGTCTATCTGTCTGTCTCTGTACCAGTACCATGCAGTTTTTATCACTATTGCTCTGTAATACTGCTTGAGTTCAGGGATAGTGATTCCCCCTGATGTCCTTTTATTGTTGAGGATAGCTTTAGCTACCCTGGGTTTTTTGTTATTCCAATGAATTTGCAAAGTGTTCTGTCTAACTCTTTGAAGAATTGGATTGGTATTTTGATGGGGATTGCATTGAATCTGTAGATCGCTTTTGGTAAAATGGCCATTTTTACTATATTAATCCTGCCAATCCATCAGCACGGGAGATCTTTCCATCTTCTGAGGACTCCTTCAATTTCCTTCTTCAGAGTCTTGAAGTTCTTATTGTACAGATCTTTTACTTGCTTGGTTAAAGTCACAGCGAGGTACTTTATATTATTTGGTTCTATTATGAAGGGTGTCGTTTCCCTAATTTCTTTCTCGGCTTGTTTCTCTTTTGTGTAGAGGAAGGCTACTGATTTATTTGAGTTAATTTTATACCCAGCCACTTTGCTGAAGTTGTTTATCAGCTTTAGTAGTTCTCTGGTGGAACTTTTGGGATCACTTAAATATACTATCATATCATCTGCAAATAGTGATATTTTGACTTCTTCTTTTCCGATCTGTATCCCCTTGACCTCCTTTTGTTGTCTGATTGCTCGGCTAGAACTTCAAGAACTATATTGAATAAGTAGGGAGAGAGTGGGCAGCCTTGTCTAGTCCCTGATTTTAGTGGGATTGCTTCAAGTTTCTCTCCATTTAGTTTAATGTTAGCAACTGGTTTGCTGTATATGGCTTTTACTATGTTTAGGTATGGGCCTTGAATTTCTATTCATTCCAGGACTTTTATCATGAAGGGGTGTTGTATTTTGTCAAATGCTTTCTCAGCATCTAATGAAATGATCATGTGGTTTTGTTCTTTCAGTTTGTTTATGTAATGGATCACGTTGATGGTTTTCCGTATATTAAACCATCCCTGCATGCCTGGGATGAAGCCTACTTGATCATGGTGGATGATTGTTTTGATGTGCTCTTGGATTCTGTTTGCCAGAATATTATTGAGTATTTTTGTGTCGATATTCATAAGGGAAATTGGTCTGAAGTTCTCTTTCTTTGTTGGGTGTTTGTGTGGTTTAGGTATAAGAGTAATTGTGGCTTCATAGAAGGAATTTGGTAATGCTCCATGTGTTTCAATTTTGTGGAATAGTTTGGATAATATTGGTACGAGGTCTTCTATGAAGGTCTGATAGAATTCTGCACTAAACCCGTCTGGACCTGGGCTCTTTTTGGTTGGGAGACCTTTAATGAGTGCTTCTATTTCCTTAGGAGTTATGGGGTTGTTTAACTGGTTTATCTGTTCCTGATTTAACTTCGGTACCTGGTATCTGTCTATAAAATTGTCATTTTCCTGCAGATTTTCAAGTTTTGTTGAATATAGGCTTTTATAGTCAGATCTGATGATTTTTTGAATTTCCTCTGAGTCTGTAGTTACGTCTCCCTTTTCATTTCTGATTTTGTTAATTTGGACACACTCTCTGCGTCCTCTTGTTAGTCTGGCTAAGGGTTTATCTATCTTTTTGTTTTTCTCAAAGAACCAACTTTTGGTTCTGTTGATTCTTTCTATGGTCCTTTTTGTTTCTACTTGGTTGATTTCAACTCTGAGTTTGATAATTTCCTGCCTTCTACTCCTTCTGGGTGTATTTGCTTCTTTTTGTTCTAGAGCTTTTAGGTGTGCTGTCAAGCTGCTGACATATGCTCTTTCCTGTTTCTTTCTGCAGGCACTCAGCGCTATGAGTTTTCCTCTTAGCACAGCCTTCATTGTGTCCCATAAGTTTGGGTATGTTGTACCTTCATTTTCATTAAATTCTAAAAAGTTTTTAATTTCTTTCTTTATTTCTTCCTTGACCAGGTTATCATTGAGTAGAGCATTGTTCAATTTCCACGTATATGTGGGCATTCTTCCCTTATTGTTATTGAAGACCAGTTTTAGGCCGTGATGGTCCGATAGCACGCATGGGATTATTTCTATCTTTCTGT